>NC_090892.1:8501781-8519281 GCF_036669925.1 Montipora capricornis
AGCTAATGGTATAAACTCCTGTATGTTCCAGTGTCTAAATAGAAAACCCAGCAGTTTACTTAGATGCTACATACATTTTAATTCATGCCACGTAATTTGTAGTTTGCTGTATTATTTTGATTTGTAACGTAGTGAAAAAGATCTGAAAAGTACCTTTTTGTTGTAACCTGATGTAAAGAAAATGAAATGTGAATAAATCATTGTATAATGGCAATGAAAATTAGCAAAATGAGTACGTGGGTTTGATATTTGGCATATATTGTAAAATTTGTGCCTGTACGGTAAGAAATTACCGTAATTGGCTATTTTGTTCAAAAGAGGACTGTTGCTAATCTAGCTCAGTTTACAACAGTTTAGAAAGCAATTTTGAACATCAGAGAACTTCACTTAACTCGAAAAAACGCTTTTACTAATTCGAATCTGGAATTAAAGACGGTGTCAACACAATTTTTACGCATATTTCGAGACCTGAGAGCTCTAAGACTTCTTTCTGGTCAACATAAATTGAACCGCTAAAGAAGACGGGCTTGCAAAGCACGAATTCTCGTATATATTTAACCATATCCATGTAGGCGTCATTGTGCCATTTTGTGCAAGCACTAAGCTTTATGTTTTTTTGAAAACTTCGATAAAATCTGATTAATGATGCATGCATATTTTCTAGACAGAACATGACGTTCATTAGTACTGTAACGTTTTTTTTTTCCAGTCTGCAGGTGCAAGGATCAATTGAAGAATGACTGTAGACACATCCATCTGTGGAGACTAAACATTTTCAGTGGCTTGATAGTAGACAAAAATGCTGTCTTTATCAAATGCTTCCCGGATCTTCAATTCCTCAAAATCTGGAGATAATTGCTCTAGCGATCCTGAACCCTACGTACCCCCATCGGTTGAAGTTTTTACTGCGTCAGTGATCGTAGTTTTAGCCCTGATTGGCGCACTCGTTGTCGTGGTTAATGGTCTTGTAATCTCTATGGTCTACAAAAAGAAAACTTTGAGGTCGTTTACGAACTTGTTTCTCGGTTCGTTAGCGCTCTCCGATCTCGTGACTGGCTTGTTGGGAGTTCCTCTCCTTTTGGTGTGTATTAACATGATAAGAGCAGACATATGCATATCTTCCGTCATTTTATTTCGATTCACCGGTATTTCGTCAATTTGTCATGTTCTTCTCATTGCCTTTGATCGTTATTTCGCGATAGTACATCCATATAGGCGCGCGGCACAAATGACAAAAAGGCGCGCAATCTGTGCTATCTGCTTGGTTTGGGTGTTTGCGTGTTTATCCTCCGCCATTCAATTATCATGGGATAACTTGAACTTTGGCGACGCCTCAGAATCTGAAGAGTCCGTCGATATCAACATTGGATACAGTATAATCTGCCTAGTACTCTTCTTCCTTGTTCCTCTACTGCTGATGTGCTTCATCTATGGACGTATATTCTACATCTCCTTTAAGATTGCCAAAAATGATCGCCATCTGCAAGACGCCCTGCATCGGGGATCTCGTGCCGTTCATCGTGAGTGGCGAGGCCGAAGTGTGTTGGTGATAATGGTTGTAATTTTTGCGGGCTGTTGGCTACCATTTTTCTTGGCTATGTTGAATGATCATTCCAGCGAACCAGATCCAACTCCATCTCTTGTTTGGGTTCAGCGTTTGCTTTCTGTTCTTGGCTTTATTCCTCCACTTACAAATCCGCTGTTATGCACGTTGGCCAAGAAAGATTTCCGACAAGTTTTACGAGGGATGATCTTCAAACACAAATGCCGTCAAAAATACCGGGAGAGGGCACACGATCCTCTTCATCACTACGCTGCGCGTAGCTCGCAAAGCGAGTCAATAATTAAAACAACGACACTATGAAAAATGGAGTGTGATTCTGCTGGGTGCCTTAAGCACAGCGGAAACCAGCGTTTATTCAATATGAAAGACAAGTTATACTAAAAAATACAAGTAATCATCAGAGTATCATTGCAATTTAATATGACAAACAACGAAAATATACAAAAGACTAAAAATATACTAAAACTGATACAAGAATTCGTCAAAGATTAATACAATAGCTTACAATCATCGAAAAAATGACAGACTAAAAATTTGTCCATGAAAACACTGGACGGCAAACCGACAAAAGCGAAAAGCAAAAAAACCCAAGATGTAAAATATAAGTTACAACACAAAGGAAAATAACACAAAAGAAAGCGGAAAGAAAATTTACTCTGCAATAATACGACGCCCGCTACGAAAAAACCAGTGGTAAAAAACCTATCGGGCCAAAATCCCACTTGAAAACGTAGTCCTCGATCGAAATGCGATGCATCACTAACTCCGAGGATTAGTGTTTTAATATATACAGCATCGAAGTTAGGCTACAAGACGAACGGTTGTCCGGAAGGCGAGAGAACTTCAAAAACCAAATCATTTGGATTAGTAAAGGTACAAATTTGCATTCACTCGACAAAATTGCCAAACAGGTCTTGTGAACAAAGACTTACTCTTATAGTAGAAAGAGAGATCATTGACATGATAAGTATGCTTCGAACCGTAATGAAAACGCTTTTTAACTACACTTTGTTACGTTGGAAAGCATTTATTCCTTGTTCTGAAATGTGACTCCACAGTTCTGGTGTAAGACTTTTTAATAACAATACTCGAATTGGCTATACATGGCTCTTATTGATGGTTTGCGTTTGACATCACGATGGCCATGTTGGTTGCTGTACAGAACAATGAAGTAAAATGTCTTTTGCGAATTTGAAGCTATTATTGTGCAAAACTTGTGATGCCAATTTATATTGTTTTGTACACCAACATGGCCGCCTCATTACCTGGACGCAAACCAAGAATAGGCGCTAGTGGAAAAAACACTTCCTAAGCCTTCTTTCCTCATGTGCCAGATACTAGGTAAACGTCTGGGTCACGTGGACTACACGATCGGAGAATTTTTAATCTGTTTCTACTTTCTCGTCTGTCACGACGCCTGCGACATTGAAAACAGGGACTTTTATATCTACGACGTCGACGTAGAAGACAAAATCACCTAGAAATACAAGTTCTAGATTTTCTAGTTCTAGTTGGGGTGCAGGGATGGCGCAGTGGTGAGAGCACTCGCCTCCAACGGATGTAGCGCGGGTTCGATTGCCAGACTCGACGTCATGTGTGGGTTGAGTTTGTTGGTTCTCTACTCTGCACCGAGAGTCTTTTCCCTGGGTACTCCGGTTTTCACCTCTCCTCAAAAACCAAGATTTGACGTGATTTTCTTCCATTGTTAATTTTTAGTTTACAGTGTCCCCAATTAGTGCTCCAGCGCTAAAAGACTAGACACTTAAATAAAGTTCCCTTTCTTCATCATAAATGTTTCTAGATCACGTCAAAAAAATTCGGATAAAAGTATTGTAAATAGCCAGCAAACTCAAGTCAACGACGGGGGATCAACCCGGCGACTGAAAAATGTCATTTCGTTACCATGAAATTAACGCGAGTCAGGAGCTAATAACCAATAACCAGGCACCTATTTAACAATTTATCAACAAGGGATACGGGTCAATAGCCCTTGAGGGCGGTGTCTAATTGTTTTCGTATCACCCAACTAGTCGGACAGAAAAGGCAATAATAAAGTTATCAAGTGCAAGTTGAAAGAATATTTCGAGTTCTTAAATAAGATTTGGCTTGCACGAGTCACCATTCTCAATCCCATTGGTAATAATTTCTCAAGCCAAGACTTGTCATTAGCTGGAAAGGTGTGGTTTCGCAGGAAAATCAATCTAAAAATAAAGTTCTCTTAAGATAACTCGGTCTGTAAAAACACAGTTCCAAAAATACGTTGAGTCGTACGCTCCTAGCCATGACTGCGACGAAAACAAAAGATCTTTCGTAGCTCCTTTTGTTCGTCCACCAGCAATTGCACAGGGCAGGTACAAAACACAGGTCACAGGTCACCCAATTGCACATTACATCATTGTTATTTTTACTCATTTATTTATTTTTTATTAATTCTCTCCACTATAAATATACAAAGATATAAAACAAGAGGAAGGAACTATTGATAGCAGGGTAAGGGCAAAGTATAGTAGAACTAATTAGATGCCCTTTGTTGCCTTTAACATTTTTAGGATTGAGAGTATTAGATTAAACATAAAACAAAGTACACATACAACATCCAAAGACATAGACGAGAAGATGATAGCAGGAACTAATAAAGAACATTAATACTGAGCAAGATAATAATGATGAGGATTGCTTGAAAGAATGCATACTAGGCTTTTGTTTGATTACTAAGTGAATACTGTTCCAAAAATAACAGAACTTCCTAATATTTGTTCTGAAGAGGGCCACATTTAGGTGTTGAAGCTCAGCACCTCTAGTACTGTAATTATGTTGCTCAAATACAAGATCAAGATTGGTAGATTTAAGATCACAAAGATCTTTGTTCATAAAGAAATTTACAAATATACAGTTAAACAATGTCAGGAAATTTTAGGATACCCAGTTGAGCGTAGTGAGGTGTAGTATTTGTATATGTGTCTCTAAAGATTGGTTTCAAACCATCTATACTAGAAAAAAGGAAAATTCCAGTTAAAAGAAACAGGTGTCTTTTTGAAATCAAGGCTTAAAATTTGGGTCACTTAGCGTAGTTTGAAATCCAAAGAAAATAAAAAATAATGTTTTTGGTCATAATAGCACTTTGAAGTCTTTGCTTCATGCATGTTTACAGTTCTAAAAAATTATAATGGACAAATTGATATGACATGTATCACTGGGCTTTAATGTAAGATAACATTATGATCCATTTCTTACTATGTCTGTACACACTTTATTTAGTCACATTAATTCCTGTTCAATACAGTTTGTTTAATGACAGGAATTAAATTCACTTTTTGTCACACAACAAAGAAATCAAGGAGTTCATCATCACGGATTTTAGCCAAGGATAGAAACCGGAAGTGAACATATCGTATGTCAGGACAGTCGTCTCCGCAAGACTTTTAAACCAATCGTCTTTTACAGAGAAAAAAAGTACTTAGGAGCGGCTCCGCCTAAATATCGACTAAACCGGGAAATAGCCAAAAAATGGAATTTCTTCAAACTCCCCCAGAATGAAGTTCTTAGGGCACTAGTTACAAAAATATTATTTTAAGTTCGTTAAATCATTTAGTGTTTTCATTAACGAACTTTTTCTTCCCGATGGCCAAAATCGGCCAAAATCGATCGAAAATAGACGGCATATTTAGAGACTCGTAACATCGAAAGTAAAGATTATCATTAAAAACTAATTGTACGTCGCATTTCTACTCTCTTTCTTGTATATTTAGAGCTATTTGGATCGCGATTTGATTAGAAATCAAATATTTCACGAAATTTTGAAACCTTATGGCTTAAGACAGCTGAACGAGAAGTGAATATTTAGCCTATTTTCAGCTGCTCAAAAGGCGTTCTGGTACATGGATTTCCCCAAAACGGTTTATACAGTCTGAAAGAGCATGATTTCTTCTCCAAATTAGTGAAATAAAATTTTTGGGTAATTATAATCGTGAGCGCTGAAAAGGCGAAGTAAATGCAGTTCTACTTCCTGAAAACGTTTTCTTGGAAAAACGTTCGGAAGGAACTAAATTCAGATTTCTCCATCTTTGCAAGTACCAATGTGTAAATTCCCACCTGCAGCTGCCGAGCGTTGATAATCGTTCACCAGAGAAAAACAACCTGACTGCACAGTTGCCATCAGCAACCCCAAAGTAACATTCTCTCAAAATGTAAAGTGAAATAATGTTGGACTATTGACTGCCTTTCAGGACTAAATTAGAAAGCAGATTCAAGCTTCATTAGCTTTTAAAATTGCTTAAATTTATTTGTTTGCGTCGACTTTATTCATTTCATATATTATTAAATTAAAGTGAGTATGCGTTCCAATATTGACAGGCGTCGCAAAGGATATCAAGGGCCATCTCAAAACATGCGGCGTTTCAGAATCTGCTTTGAATTCGGAAGCAAGGCTTCTGCTGGCCCGGGCAGGTAAAGTCTAAAACTAGTCAACTATGTAACCTGTAGAATTAAATTTCACTTATCTGACCATTTCTTTCATTACTGTCAATGATAGGCATCTTTGATGAGAACGAGATCTCTTTGAATGTTACTATTTGCCCAAGACACCGCGATTTATTTGGGCTAAGGTGGCGAAGCAACCGAAAAACGTGCTCAATTCCAAATTCATGGGCAGCGCATAGGACTACTAATGTGAAGGGTGAACGTGGAATAACCCTTGAACAGTCTCGTCGTCTCTTCAAGGCCACCGACATCGTAACCCCGGTTGGTTCAAGTAAGTTGCGTGAAATTAATCATCCTAGCCACACTGTTGTCCTGGCTTTGCAGGACAATTTTCAAGATGTAACTTCAGAGAAGTAATAGCTAATAGCGTTATATCTTGAGGTGGGGGAGAGGGGGGGGGGGGGGGGGGGCAGGAGTGAGGGAAGAGGCGGTTTTCAACGGAGGAACGGTACAAATTTTCACAAGGTCCTTTTTTCGTGGAAGGTTATATTTTACTTTGTAGAAACATGTGTGGGAGGCCGGTGAAATTTTTAAGACAAGTCCAAGCAGTCGAAGAATGAATTAAATGTACGTTGTATCTTATAGAATAATTGTGCGAAAAGAGATAAATTTTATTATTCCTTTCTTCATTGCGAAAGGGGGGTGGGGGGGGGGGGGGGGGCCCGAGCGATAATTTCGAAACACTGATTGCACTTACATACCTCGAAGCCCAGAATTTCTTTTATTCTTTAGCTGGCAATGTGCAAAATAGCTCAATTAAAACAATGGTAAATTAGTTCAATGTCATATTTCCGCAATGTCGGAAGAGACTCGACCAGAGCAACATTGAAATGGAAGATTCTCCAGGAGCGCAAGCAGCAGCGTCCTTAAACACGCAAGAAGCAGCCGCCGACGTATGCCCCCCTCGATTGGATGAGGTAAGGATAAGATACGACCAACAAGTAAAAGCCTGACAGTGACATTTAAACTAACCTACAAAGAGCCCCGTCTGTTTAATTTACCAAGCAATTCGTAGTTAAACTGAAGCTCTGCAGAAAGGCGAATGGCAAAAAATCCACTATTACAAATAACTGAGCTAAAATTCTTGCCATCGTTTCTCTTGAATTTTTATGGGTACATGCTGTCATTGTGAGACCTTCAACCAGACCATAACAGTGTTATCGTATTATTTATATGCCAATTGTAAAATTGATATTGGTTTTTTCTAGCAACTATGCCAAGTAATATCACATTTTGTTACACGACTAAGTTAGTTCAGAGGGCGAATAACTAAAATCAGCAAATCGGATAGCTCCATTGCAGGTCCAATATTCTCTCAGTATTGGACCGGGAACTGTCCCGAATGATCCCGCACGATCACTTTTGAAAATTTGTTGGTTCTTTTACGGCCGGCTTACGTTTTTCTAAAAGAACTTGCTTTAGACGAAAAAGATTCCTTTCATTTTTCTTGCAACTCTCTGTCCCTTTTATTTTAGTAACATCAGACCAAAGTATACGCCTGTTTCGGCTCCCGATCAAAATCGCGCGCTTGAAGTATGAGATGTTTTTCCAGTCCTTCATCATGACATTTCTTCGTAACAATTTTCAGTCGTGTGGTCAATCTCTTTTTGGTTAAGCTTGGTCGGAACCGTACTGGTAGGATATCGTCCCCATGACCTAAGGCCGGTATTCCCCTAGTACGAGCCTCGCGCTTGCTGAATAAGAAAGATGTAAGTTATTAGAGCAGGATCTAGCCCACTAATGCTATTGAAACTCCATATTTCAGGAAGCAAGCTCTGCTGAGGACAGCAATTTATCGGCCATATATACAGGAATGATGGAGTTGAGATTAGACGGCAGCGACGAGGAGTCAACACAAGTGCCAGCTAAAGAGCATAGTGAACAGTACTTACGAAGGAAGCAACTCAATAAATTTCTGGAAAGTTGTAACGTAGAGAAATTAACTCGACCCAGGAAGAGGTGGGAAGAGGCGGGCCCACGTACGCGAAAAAATCACGTAAAAAAGGCAAAAGATGTCATTGTATAGCAGCTTTGGATGTGATTATGCCAGGGGATGCAGCATATTTATGGGATGCACTGCAGTCGTCAATGCTTGTGGACAAAGAGCTTGGATCTGCAGTTGGTGACGACCACAAATACCTTGAAGCCCTGGCAGAAAAATACAAAAATGCATCCTCGTGGGATACAAGAAGGCAAGTTTTGTCGATAATGGCTGATCTAGTCCCTTTCAAACGCCTTCAGAGGTACTTGACTGGTATCACTGAGTACCGAGTGAAAATTGCGCGCCAGCACAAAAATGTGTTTGGTCGGGGCGTTCCCCTTCCATTGAAGTATAGTCCCCGAATGAGAGTAGATCCTAGCCAACTTGACCATATTTTGACATTTATAACGAGTCCGCACATCATACAAGAACTCCAATTTGGACAGAAATACATGAAGTTATCAACTGGTGAGGTTGTGGAGACACCTAATGTAATTCGTAATATGATTCCGGAACGAATTGTAATCCAGTATACCCAATACTGCGAAGAAGCCGGATTCCAGCCTTTTGGACGCACAACGATGTTAACCATCCTCTCAAGCTGTAGTGCCACTGTGAGAAAGTCGTTGCAGAGTATCGACTACATTGCCGCACAAGGAAGTAAGGCCTTTGACGATCTTTGCCATGTGGTGAGGAGACTAGAAGAATGCAGGATATTGAAGAGAGATGTCGCTGGACAATGGAAAAGTTGTCTGAAGAACGGGAAGCACTATCTAAAGTCGGATTATAAGGTATTCAAGAATTAGTATCATTAATTAAGTACATCGTGCCTGTAACAGCGTAGCTTGCTCCCAACCCCTTTGTATGCAACTACTCACAAATGCCCAAATTGTGTTTAAACTTGACTGATTTTCACTCACTTTCCTTATATTTATTATCAAACATGTTTCAATACCAAGCAGAGCAGAATGCAATAGAACAAACTGAGCTTCGAAATAAAATCCTTTAGCGCAGATTTTGCTATCTTTGATTTTCCTCCCTGGTTCTCAGTACCTTTCAGCAGACTGCGACAAATTCGCCGTTACTGTATCTTTGGTCTATTTCTGGAGCCGTAACAAAATCTAGTGTGCATTGTTTCTCTCTATTTATGAGCTACTGTAAATTATTTTACTTAGTCACATAATATCTGTTCTCTGTTTTTATCAGGTGCACGTATCTCTCTCCTCGCCTGTGGCTGACCACTGTAGTGCATACTCTTTGAGCGATGAAAAAGATCCTTTGTTCAGCAGCTCAAGTGATCATTATCATGGTAATTCATGCTCCCAATGCGAAGAATTGAAAACTAAAATATCTGACATCCAGGCATACTTAAAACGAGAAGATCTGGGACTACCGGATAAAGAGTTGGATGACTTGCGTCATATTTGCGACCAAGCATTTCAAAATGTTCTGTCCTGGAAGGCCCATCAACTGAGAAGTAAAATTCAGGACTCTGCCAGAGTAGAAGTACTTGACCAACTAGACGAGTCATCCGTCATGATCACTTAGGACTGGGCCATGAAATTTTGGCCACAGAAATACCGTGAATCTCAAACTGACTGGTTTGCAAAGAGGGGCATTTCTTGGCACATAAGTGTGGTTGCAAGGAAACATCAGGGAAATCTAAAGAGTCAGTCCTTCGTGCACATTGTCAAAAACTGCAGTCAAGATAGCTCGGTGGTTATCCGCATGATGGAACACGTATTGCGCACACTGAAAACGGAAAATCCTGAACTCACCACAGCATTCTTCCGGAGCGATAACGCCCGATCCTATCACAATTCAACCATGCTAGCTGCGTGTCGTTCCATGGGGGCTGCCACTGGAATCACTCTTTCTAGAGTGGACTTTAGTGACCCTCAAGGAGGGAAAGGTCCTTGCGACCGCAAAGTAGCCACCATCAAAGCACATGTCCGCAGATTTATAAATGAGGGGCACGATGTTCAAACTGCGGAGGACTAAGAAACTGCGATGCTATCAGCGGGAGAATTCACTGGGATCAGAGTGGCTGTTGTTGATTCATTGGGAATCAAGGAGAACCCCATCAAATGGGATGGCATAAGCTTGATTAACAACCGACAGTACACGGGCACAACGATAACAGTATGGCGATCCTACAACGTGGGCAGTGGAAATACAGTGGACAAACAGCTACCAACAGGTATCACATGTAGTATTAACATCTAGTAATTATGAGAACAATAGGTTACAAGTATATGCTGTCGGCAACGCCCTCGTTTAGTTTACCATATAATGAGCGTGATTTAAAAAGCAGATACGAACATCACTTTTTTGTTCTGAGGGATAGGTAGCTATGCATTTTTTGTTATGGCATAAAGGTCACCTTATTGGCGGAAAGGTAACTTCATACGCCAACGTTCATCCCTTCCAGTAAGAGTATACTCCACGTGGGTACAGCTTGAGCTGAATAGCGGCTGTACATGTTTGAGGAACTTTTTAACAGAATCATGTATTTTTTTGTAAAACAAGTGGAGTGTGTCCGACACGCACCCAGAAGTCTTCAGATGAAAATTCTCTCATTGAAGTGCCCGAAACAGCAGAGGGAAATGCAGGGGTAGGTGTTTCCAGTGTCCCAGTGAAGGATGTATCAAGGTCTATCAAAGATACTCAGCCCTTGAAAAGCACCTGTCATACGAAAAGTGTGAATTGCTCTCAGAGAGAGCCACACTTCTTGACCAAGCGAAAGAAATGTACCATCTTAAATTAACTGAAGGAAGGAGCGCAGGAGCGACAAGCCACGATGAGAGAACCGATCCTCGGGAAGTTGCCGCAAATACCAATCAACTGTCGAGAGGTTGGGCGTTGAAGCAAACAAAAAAATTCGGGCGCCTTAGTGACACCCAAAAGAAGTACCTTAATCAAAAGTTTAGTATCGGGCAGCAAACAGGCCACAAAGTGGATCCGCTGTCGGTAGCTCGCGACATGCGCTACGCCAGAAATGCGGAGGGTAAGCGGCTGTTCACCCGAGATGAATTCCTTAGTACACAACAAATACATTCCTACTTTTCCTGGAAAGCTGGGAAACTACGCCATCAACATGCAGAAGATGACAGTAGTGATCGCGAGCCTGCTGTCGACCAACAGCAATATTGGGACACTCGGACAGAAGTTCTACGAGAAGTTCAGCTCCAGCATCCTATTACTTATGACAATCTTGATCTTTGCGCCTTGTATCATGCGAACAGGCTAAATCAGCTTAGTGTTGCCGTGTTAAAGTACATTTGTGAATACTTCGATATAAACAAGGAGCAACTAACGCTTCGCAAGAAGGCGCCTTATATTACTCTTATGGGAAAACTAGTACAGTCATATTCATGTCATGAACAGCAGTAACAGTGCAAGCATTTAAAGAAGCAGGGTAGTAGGAAAAGAGCCTCTAAGTTCCCCTCACAACTAGCTTTTTTGCGTGTAGGCTGTTTCTGGTCTAACAGATTGTGAATGATCCAAGTGGTTTCATTGTTTTTACTACAACCGAGTAAATTTCGTTTCGTTGAGTACGAAAGAAACAATTTCTTGCTAGTTTGAAGTCAGAAATCTTGTTTCAGCATAGGGTTTGGACTATTATTAGAGAAACAAGAACGTCGGTTTATTTGCGAGTTGTATGGTACTATAACCAGAGAGGGTTGGTTGTAGTTTAGTTTAAATGCCACTGTCAGGCTTTAACTTCGTCCATATGATGGTCGTGTCTTATCCTTACCTCATCCAATTGTTAGGGGCATACATCAGCGACTGCTCAGTTCTGGCATGCTTCTGGATGACTATGAAAAAAATTATAATTGCTTCAATTAGCTATTTTGGAGATTGCCAACAAAAGAATAAAGCCTGATTCTGATATCCAGCCGACCTACCTGCGACGTAGTCGCCGGTTCCAACTGACAACGTTTCAGCGATCTGTTCAAGTGGGTCCCCGACTCGCCTGCTATGGATCGCGGACGTACTCAAATTGCCGCGAAATGTAAACCGAATTGGCGCAATTTCCAACCATTCCATCTGAAAATATGGATAGTACGGGTCTGGCGGTGCTTGATATATGAACACAGCCAACGGAATTACTTATAATCTGGTCGTATTACCAGATCATCTCTTCCAAAGCCAGTCTTTTCTTTATGTACTTGGAGAAGTTTGTTCAGATGTTGTTGTATCTTTGCTGAGCGGAAGCAACATCAATCTTCAGTGTATTAGCGAGTGCTTGCCAAGAATTTTTCTTTACTCTTTGTTCTTTATATTCATGACAGGACGTGTCACATATAGCCCGGTACGCTCTTATTTCGTCCACGAACATTCAGTTTCTGGGTACATCCTCACGTGTGACTTCCTCCGCCATTTTGAAAGTAAGGAATAGTGGGAAAAATCGAGTTGTTACGTCATACATTGCGTCCGCAATTGATTTTCATCGCCGACGGCTGCTCAGTTAAACGAATTCGCAGGCAAGCCGGCGGTCAATGCCTGGGACAGATTATGATTCGCCGATAAATGTTCACTTATACCCCAGGTATGTCCGCGGCATGAGAGGACCAGGCTTAAAAGATATCGCGGGCGTGCAGTGTTTCGAAATTGTACCCCCCACCCCGTCTCCCCCGCTTCCTTTTCTCCCAAGTAAATGGCAAGTATGGAAATCGAAAAACCGCCAATAGATTCTATTGCATTACCTTGTCGCAACTTGTTTCGATGCTGAAACCAAAATTTATCCGAAAATTTGCGACACCTGTCAATATTCGAACGTGAACTCACTTTAAATTAATTTAATAATGTATCAAATAAATAAATGAAGTCGGCGCAAACAAATAAAGTTAAGCAATTTTAAAAGGTAATGAAGCTTGAATCTGCTTTCTAATTTAGTCCTGAAAGGCAGTCAATAGTCAAACATTATTTCACTTTACATTTTGAGAGAATGTTACTTTGGGGTTGCTGATGGCAACTGTGCAGTCAGGTTGTTTTTCTCTGGTGAACGATTATCAGCGCTCGGCAGCTGCAGGTGGGAATTTACACATTGGTACTTGCAAAGATGGAGAAATCTGAATTTAGTTCCTTCCGAACGTTTTTCCAAGAAAACGAGTCGACATCTGCTGTAGATAAAACGTTCAGGTGAGTATCGGCTAGATAAAACGCATCGCAACTTCGCAAATTTTATTGAAGCTCGTTTATTAATGCTATTAACGAACGAAGTTATTTTGTGTCAGAAATGCGACTTTTATCTCCTTCGTAGACACGATAAGATTCCGTACTTCTACCAGTTTCTTGCAGTAACTGTTTCGGACCGATTTCATTAGAAAATGTTTAAAACTAACGAAACATCTGCTGTCTATTGTTGTTGTCACGTTCGTGACGCTTAGGTCAAAGGTCACGTTTTCAGGAAGTAGAACTGCATTTACTCCGCCTTTTCAGCGCTCACGATTTTAATTACCCAAAAATTTTATTTCACTAATTTGGAGAAGAAATCATGCTCTTTCAGACTGTATAAACCGTTTTGGGGAAATCCATGTACCAGAACGCCTTTTGAGCAGCTGAAAATAGGCTAAATATTCACTTCTCGTTCAGCTGTCTTAAGCCATAAGGTTTCAAAATTTCGTGAAATATTTGATTTCTAATCAAATCGCGATCCAAATAGCTCTAAATATACAAGAAAGAGAGTAGAAATGCGACGTACAATTAGTTTTTAATGATAATCTTTACTTTCGATGTTACGAGTCTCTGAATATGCCGTCTATTTTCGATCGATTTTGGCCGATTTTGGCCATCGGGAAGAAAAAGTTCGTTAATAAAAACACTAAATGATTTAACGAACTTAAAATAATATTTTTGTAACTAGTGCCCTAAGAACTTCATTCTGGGGTAGTTTGAAGAAATTCCATTTTTTGGCTATTTCCCGGTTTAGTCGATATTTAGGCGGAGCCGCTCTTAGTACTACAAATAGGGTAGTGTCAAGATAGGTTTAAAAGGAAAACAGCTTACTTCCAGCTGCCTTATCTCTCTTTTATACAATTTCATCCTAAATTTGATTGTTTGGTTGTTTCCGATCTTTTCTCTTCTTTTAAGCATTGTAGGCCAGATTACCACATTTATTTTTTATTTTTCTTTAATCTACTTTGTTGTCAAACAAGGCATCCCACGTAAACGCCATCGTTGGGGCGTGTTCTGTCGCACATTGTAATAATCATCGCACTTTGTAATACCTGTCGATCTTTGTAATACCTGTCGCACTTTGTAATAACACCTGTCGCACTTTGTAATAAACTAGCTGTCGCACTTTGTAATAACAAGTTGTCTCAATTTGCAATAAAAACTCAGCTGTGGCACTTTGTAATGACAAGTTGTCGCACTTTATAAAATTTCCTTTGAATGACCTGTTTGGTAGATATTGCATTTGACTTAACTACTTTCCCAGGGCACAAATACGTTCTTCCTTGATATTTTCCTTTGCATACTAAACTGAGGGGAAGAAAAAGAAACGTGTTCCTCCACATGCTTCTCGCAATTGTTATTTTGGAGATCACATAGCTTGCGTAGCAACGATGGAATGCAATAAGTGAACCGAAGGGAAATAACTCCTGGTATAAATATAAAAAGATGCGCGAGATGCTTGAGTTCAAGGGTTAGTAAGGGAGATGGAGGCTTTAAGTGACTCGCTACTTGTTCTATATGAGGTTTTCTTTTGGGGAGTGGGGGGGAGGGGTAGTCACAGGATTTAAAATACTTATTACAATCGTGGCTAAAAGACGGGGTACCTTGAACACCATTGCAAGTTCCAACGTTCTTCGCAATATACACGCAACGCAGTGTAAATGGTGTATAGGTCTGCGCAGTAGATGCAAGAAGATCCCCTATTTTTAAAAAACTCCCATCTTTTAATGATTGATTTGACACACGTTGATTGACGTCTTATTAACAAATTAGCCAATAACAGATAACCATGTTAACGCATGTCGACTTCCGTAAAAAGAACCGAGGCACCGAGGAAACACCAATTGATCAATACAGAATTTGCCAATGTAATTTTAAAGTTAAATTTGTAACGGTAGCTTCTCAGCCGGATGCGACTGGTTATGTTTCTTCCGAGAATTTGTTTAAACCATCAAAAACAAAAGAAACTTACGGACAAATTTTAGCTGATATTTGCAGAGTGGTTGGAATAGAAGTTGTTGAAAACAACAGCCAATTTTCAGAACATGTTAAGCAATCCACGTGCTCGTAAAATACGAAATTTAGGAACGTAACTCGTACAGAGTTCGATGGGTAGTAAGGCCGTTAAATGCAAAACTCCACCAAGGCTGACCATAAAACCATTCAAGAGGTTTTAGTTTAAAACTAGCGACGATTTCTTGGTGAACAGTGGTTGACGAAATGAATCGTACTAAAACTCCTGGAAACTACGGGACGGAAAAACTCCTCGCTAGTTTGATTTTGGTCAAATCGTCAAGAAATCGTAGATGAAATAGCGAGTAAAAGTGCTTAAAAAATCGCACGACTGTACAAAGGAGCCGCTTTCTTCTCACAATAAGACAAGATTTAACAGGGGAGCTGCGTAATTGTCTTCATCTTGTCTCAATTCAAGATATAGGACTCAAGCTTACATTAGGGAAGGTAAGCAGACAATGTTATGATATCATTCAATCAAGCAATACTAAACTCAACGACTAGTAACAACACTATTCTAAAATGTTCGTGTACCTTTGAAAGTCCCAACACAACGCACATGGTTTCCCGTTTTCGGGGTGTCCATGTAAGTCACTCAGGGCCCCTACGGGTATCACCAAAGGTTACAATATTAAAACAGACAATATTAGAAGAATACAATTTATTTCCTTGATACTGAAACATATGGATTCCGATAGTTCGCAGGCGTTTTATTGATTCATCCTGCGTAAATATGGAGTATCTTTTACAAGCGAACGAAAAGCTTACTTCGGCAAGTTCCAAACCTTTCGTCAACAATAAGCTCTGCTAAATTTTTGTTAAATAGCGAATCTTTTGCCTTTGGTGAATTGTGGAAAGTTTAACGCTTAATTGTCCATAGCGCCTTTAGCTGACGCGTAAATAATGTTGAATTTCCCTTGATGGATATTGACATGTCCAAGCCGCAGTCCAGATTTTCATTTAAATCACAGGCTGTCATTGACATAGAATTTACCTCAACCACTTACTTGATCGCGTATGATGCTTTGTCATGGAGAAGTCACGATGATACTCGGGAAGCCTGTTCTTCGTTTTCTTTTATTTTGTTTTTTTTTTAACTCCGCACATCATGGCAAACATCTGAAAAATTACCCTTTTTCGGAATCCTGTTGGCAAAACGGCCATTACATCTATACAGTTAAAGAGATGGCGCATTGACAGTTCTTGCTCCCTTTTCATCGTAAAGCCGAGACCCGATTCTCTCAGCTTCAACACACGATTCAAAGCCTTCCACATCTTCCAGCATTGTCTTTGTCACGCTGGAACTAACAAAGACATTTTGCTGGAAAATTTGTCACCTGTCAATCATTGTGACTGTACCGCATCAATCAGAAGCCCCCGTTCGTGGACGAACGGGTTTTTCAAAAATGGTGGCTCTTCTCGCAAGCGTTCCCTCAGTCTCTTGCCCCAACTTTCGCGCGGCCAGTTTGCGGAAAATCGTGTCTAAGCTCTTCTGTCGAACAGGAACGCTTACTACGCGGGATAGACCATGCATCGTAGTAAGATTAGCATGTCTTTAACCACTTAGTTGGGAGCAGAGGAAAACCTTTTTGCCCGGGATTTGCAAAAGAACACTAAATCTCTCCTTCTGTCCCGAGCATCATCACTCAGCAGCAAAGTAAAGAACTTTCTCTCAGAGAAGACTTAGACAGATGCTTTTTTACACACACGGTCAATATATAGGAAAGGAACGAAAGATCTTGAACAAGATCAACACCTTATACAAATACCCATGCAACTTTTTGAAAACGAGACCGCTGAAATGGTATCCAGGAGTGACGACACAACCCACATAGAATAGCTTCCGAATGAAATTTTGGACCACGATGCATGGTCTGTGCCCTCTACTCTTTTACTTATAAAGTATGTCCCTGCAAGTTACTTTCCAGTGTCTTTCCCTCCAAAACCTCACGGGAACAAACTATTTTTTCCATTCGCAGGAGATGCCAGTATATTTCAAATTCGAATCTTTACTTAAGATCTTAAGACGCCATAATAAAGACTTTTTTTAATAACTGAATGAAGCCATCAGATCATTTACAAATTAAACATGCAATAGGGTCATTTGCACGATAATTTAGACTAGTATCTAGCCAACGGAGCGGCTTTACAAAACCGATTTTAAAAGTCATTCGTGATCGTGATGGCAAAGTGTTTCTGTCATGAAACATCATATTCAAGAGAAATAACAACGTCGAAAAGCGTGGAGGGGAACGCGTTTTTTTCTGGTCCCCTCACTTTAG
>NC_090892.1:8529281-8541781 GCF_036669925.1 Montipora capricornis
GCTGGCTATTGACAGTTGACTCTGAAATGGCTTTTTTTCCTTTTCAACTCGCTCGCTGAGGTCGTGCTTAATGCTTGTTTTCTTTTAAAACTCATTCGGTTCAAGAAAAAATTATTGCCAAACTGGTGAATTGCAAAGTAAATTTCACTGGAAAAACAGATCTTGCACTCGTCACTTCGTGATTCATGCGATATTCATTGCACGGTAAATTTTACGCTAAAAAGCGTAAAATTTACCGTGCAATGAATTTTTCTATAGAAGAAAGCAAAGAAAATGATTTAATTATTAAAGGAGCAACCGGAAACATTTTCACAAACCGTACAGGCAGTAAGAATAAATGACCAGGGAGCTCCGCTTTTAGGCTTGGCTAAATCTATATATTATCTGGATGGGTGACCTAAAACATATAGCCCTTCGTAAAACAGAAGCATTGGACCGAAAATACTATTAACGCTAACAAATGCGAACTCAGCAAGGTACAGATTTTGTTAGCTTGAATCGAAAGTGACATCGACGGAATTCAGCGGGCGCTGTGATGTTGTCGCGGCATGTTTACTCGCCAAACAGTGAAGCATCTGTGTCAAATGATAGCAAGATACCGGGTTTTCGTAAGTTTCTTTTTCTGTCAAGTGTTATAAAGTTTGACAATAAATAAGCGAATTCAAAGCAAAGATCACAATCGCCCAACTCTTGAGGTTGACCATTGTTTCTGCAAAGTCAAAATTTACTCTCCAAGACGAGATTATTTATCACCAGGTAATTCCATCATTTTAGAAATAGCAGCTACTTTATTATTCATCGGCGTCACATTTTTTTGCTGATTTTGGGGCTCATTTTGTTGAAACTCAAGCACGCTTCCAACGGACCTGTTTATTTTCGTGAACTAAAAATATCCTGCCTATCACATTTCAACCTTAAGCTCGAAAATTCAATACACAACATGATATTATAATTCACAAAGGCAGAAAATATCACAGAATCCTTTTCCAGCGAAACATTATTGAAACAAACAACATACTTGCTCTTAGAGGCAAAGACCTCTTCCCATTCACATTGCGTGTACTCAATCGTGTCAAATCACCACGTACGCAACAAGTTCAAACCCTTTCCTGAAGAACCTTCTCCTTGAATAATGATGCACAAAATAGTCGACAAGCTTTCTTTCAAATAATTCTTGACTGTCACATTTCCAATTATTTTTTTACTGAAGACTGTGCAGAGTTGATCACAGATCCACTTAAGGTGTTCGATTCGTTCTCTGTCTTTGTTGAACCCAGATAATTTCCCATTTGGTTTCAGTGTTGTACATAAACGTAAAACTACACTCGTGAAAAAATGATTGGAAATACAGCTCACTTTAATTTCGGCTCGACGGGCGATAGATTGTTGTCGAAGTCCATCACTCGTCGCTTTTACGATTCCAGGTATTTGTTTTCACCGCCTGCCTAGTTTATCCAACTGACTTTCCATTATTGAGCTCCATTACATGACTTTCGACGCCATTGCAGGTTAAGTTTATCATTCTACTGTGTCCACCAGAGAAATCTACGCATTTCCACTACCCACTCGATCCTAAGAAAATACGAGCAGAAGGCTATTTGCGCAAAGACACCACTTAGCAGGGGAGTGACAGGCAAGATTTTTACCGACACGGAAAAAAAACACCCAACAAATGCCACCCACTTTCCGACTGGGATTGCCATATGACAACCCAGTAAAAATAAAAAAAATAAAACGAACAAATCCCACCCACTTTCCGACTGGGATTGCCATACTGGCAACCCAGTAAAAAGACCCTTGTCACCTATGTTAGGCAATTTGAACACACGGCACAGCTCTTTATAAAGGATTTGTTAATAATCTTATGCCTGTTGGAGAAATATTAGACTTTTATTACAGCGTTTTTTTTTTAATTTTTAAAATTTTAATTTTTTTTTTTATTAATTTGCAATATTATTTACAGTACAAACTACTTACAATATTAAAACTGACGACGGCACTGATAACGTTTTCAGAAATAAGAGTATCAGCAACGCGCTTCACAGTCACAGTACTTACAAAACTAACACTAAATACTATCCCCGGTGGTTAAATTTCAGCAAAGGTGATCACCTCACATACATACATTATTTTGGGTATCTTGTCGCATATGAGAGCTCCCTGTGCTGTTACACCATTATCTAGCCTGCGAACAGGCTCTTTTGTAGCCCCGAGTGGATTGGGGGCGGGCCTGCTTGCAGGCCGATTGTCCAGCTGTTATATCACACTGACTAGTGCATAAAGTAAACGTCAGCCTGCCAATTTCAAACAATAGCGGTAACTTTCATATCCACGAGTAACGACAGTGACACTTTGATTTAAGAAAACGAGACTCTCGAAAGCTAATATTTACTTCCGTTGTTAAATTCAAACGTGACAAAAAAGTGTAAGTACATGAGATAGATTTGGGTTTGATGATTGTTTGGCGTGTAAGGACGACGCCAGGAGAATCACCAAAACTGGATTTTTTTGTTAAATTCCAAGAAAAAGGGAACGAAAAAGCAAATCATAATCGAGCATGCGGGAAGAAAGCAAGCTTCTGAGGTAAGCCGGGCTCATGCCATATATGAGGGCTGATAAGTACACCAATTCGTTCAATTCGTTATGATATGGATATTTTAGATTCTTTTTAAAGTGCTTGAAATTTGATGGGATAAATTGAAAGCAAAGGCCTGAGTGTTATTTATGAAACACCTCAGTGCAACGTCGCCATGTTCGCCGGCGGTAAAGTGAAATGACTACCCTATAAAGGAAAATCAAAAACGCTAACGTTTCGGACAATAACCCCTCGTAAGAGCGAATCTTAGGTCAGAATGTGTCCAGGCAAACAGTAAAAATCTTGATTAACTTTTAGTACGTTGTCTCTGATGCGTCGGTTTCGACTCAAATCGGTCCAACCTTGGTTATATCACAGTAAGTCTACCTGCATGATGGGCATTAATTCAGTGACAAAAGAGGGCTCTGTGGAGAATCTGGAGTATTAAATTTGTCTTTTTAGAGGAAGGTTTCGGCCAAATTTCTGTTTGCCTGACAAACCTCTTAGAAAGACTGAAGAGGACTATATCATTTGCAAACTTGTAACTTCAAAATTCAAACTGGAGTACTGTTAAGAGAGAGAAAAAATTTCGCTTTCCCACTGATGTGGTCGATTCAGAGACTCGCCACCATACGGTGCTTTCGGTTTATTAAACTTTGTTTCCTCCTTGAAACTAAAAGTAAAGATATTCTCGCGATCAAGGAATCGAAACATCGAAAGTAATTATTGGATTCAAACAGGAGAACTTGACAAAGGTAAAATTTGAGGCAGAAAAACATTTCCGGGAGCATGAAGCTTCCCTCGGAGGCTCTGATTTTAGTTCGATCCACAAGATTCTCTGTGTTCCAGCGAATTAGTGAAGATTAACTTAAAGGCCACTGAGGATTACAACTATAATGTGGACTCAGAGCAATGCGGTGTTAGCTTCGTTAGATTCGGCATCTTATTGTATTTTAACGTCTTCTATGATCTATTGCTAAATAGACCGATCGGAATCAATTTTTTATCAAATAAAAAAAACTAGAAGGCTAAAATACTGTGCAAACAGAGGCATGCTTTGTCATTCTAATTCAACGCGTCACCATTATTTTCAGTATAGCTTATTAACGTTAACGTTAACGATGCTCTAAGACTTAGCAAAATGAGTACGTGGGTTGAATATTTGACATATATTGTAAAATTTGTGCCTTTACGGTAAGAAATTACCATACTAATTGGCTATTTTATTCAAAAGTGGACTTTTGCTAATCTAGCGTTCAGTTTGCAACAGTTTAGAAAGCAATTTTGAACATCAGAGAACTTCACTTAACTCGAAAACGCTTTAACTAATTCGAATCTGGAATTTAAAAAGGTGTCAACACAATTGTTACGCATATTTCGAGACCTGAGAGCTCTAAGACTTCTTTCTGGCCAACATAAATTGGACCGCTGAAGAAGACGAGCTTGCAAAGGACGAATTCTCGTCTATATTTAACCATATCCATGTAGGCGTCATTGTGCCATTTTCTGCAAGCACTAAGCTTTCTGTTTTTTTGAAAACTTCGATAAAATCTGATTAATGATGCATGCATATTTTCTAGACAGAACATGACGTTCATCAGTACTGTAGTGTTTTTTTTTTCCAGTCTGCAGGTGCAAGGATTAATTGTAGAATGACTGTAGACACATCCATTTGTGGAGACTAAACATTTTCAGTGGCTTGATGGTAGACAAAAATGCTGTCTTTATCAAGTGCTTCCCGGATCTTCAATTTCTCAAAATCTGGAGATAATTGCTCTAGCGATCCTGAACCCTACGTACCCCTATCGGTTAAAATTTTTACTGCGTCAGTGATAGTAGTTTTAGCCCTGATTGGCGCACTCATTGTCGTGGTTAATAGTCTTGTAATCTCTATGGTCTACAAAAAGAAAACTTTGAGGTCGTTTACGAACTTGTTTCTCGGTTCGTTAGCGCTCTCCGATCTCGTGACTGGCTTGGTGGGAGTTCCTCTTCTGTTGGTGTGTATTAACATGATAAGAGCAGACATATGCATATCTTCCGTCATTTTATTTCGACTCACCGGTATTTCGTCAATTTGTCATGTTCTTCTCATTGACTTTGATCGTTATTTCGCGATAGTACATCCATATAGGCGCGCGTCACACATGACAAAAAGGCGCGCAATCTGTGCTATCTGCTTGGTTTGGGTGTTTGCGTGTTTATCCTCCGCCATTCAATTATCATGGGATAACTTAAACTTTGGCGACGCTTCAGAATTTGAAGAGTCCGTCGATATCAACATTGGGTACAGTATAATCTGCCTAGTGCTTTTCTTCCTTGTTCCTCTACTGCTGATGTGCTTCATCTATGGACGTATATTCTACATCTCCTTTAAGATTGCCAAAAATGATCGCGATCTGCAAGACGCCCTGCTTCGGGGATCTCGTGCCGTTCATCGTGAGTGGCGAGGCCGAAGTGTGTTGGTGATAATGGTTGTAATTTTTGGGGGCTGTTGGCTACCATTTTTCCTGGCTATGTTGAATGATCATTCCAACGAACCAGATTCAACTCCTTCTCTTATTTGGGTGCAGCGTTTGCTTTCTGTTCTTGGCTTTATTCCTCCACTGACAAATCCGCTGTTATGCACGTTGGCTAAGAAAGATTTCCGACAAGTTTTACGAGGGATGATCTTCAAATACAAATGCCGTCAAAAATACCGGGAAAGGGCACACGATCCTCTTCATCACTACGCTGCGCATAGCTCGCAAAGCGAGTCAATAATTAACACGACGACACTATGACAAATGGAGTGTGACTCTGCTGGGTGCCTGAAGCACAGCGGAAACCAGCGTTTATTCAATGTGAAAGACAAGTTATACTAAAAAATACAAGTAATCATCAGAGTATCATTGCAATTAAATATGACAAACAACGAAAATATACAACCGACTAAAAATATACTAAAACTGATACAAGAATTCGTCAAAGATTAATACAATAGCTCAGAATCATCGAAAAAATGACAGACTAAAAATTTGTCCATGAAAACACTGGACAGCAAACCGACAAAAGCCAAAAGCAAAAAACAACACAAAGGAAAAGAACACAAAAGAAATCGGAAAGAAAATTTACACTGCAATAAGCAAAAAACAACACAAAGGAAAAGAACACAAAAGAAATCGGAAAGAAAATTTACACTGCAATAATACGTCGTCCGCTACGAAAAAACCAGTGGTAAAAAATCTATCGGGCCAAAAAACCCACTTGAAAACGTAGTCCTCGATCGAAATGCGACGCATCACTAACTCCGAGGATTTTTGTTTTAATATATAGCATCAAAGTTAGGCTACAAGACGAACGGCTGTCCGGAAGGCGAGAGAACTTCAAAAACCAAATCATTTGGATTAGTAAAGGTACAAATTTGCATTCACTCGACAAAATTGCCAAACAGTTCTTGTGAAGAAAGACTTACTCTTATAGTAGAAAGAGAGATCATTGACATGATAAATATGCTTCGAACCGTAATGAAAACGCTTTCTAACTACACGTTGTTACGTTGGAAAGCATTTATTCCTTGTTCTGAAATGTGACTCCGCAGTTCTGGTGTGAGACTTTTTAAAAACAATACTTGAATTGGCTATACATGGCTCTTATTGATGGTTTGCGTTTGACATCACGATGGCCATGTTGGTTGCTGTACAGAACAATGCAGTAAAATGTCTTGAGAATTTGAAGGTATTATTGTGCAAAACTTGTGGTGCCATTTTCTATTGTTTTGTACACCAACATGGCCGTCTCATCACCTGGACGCAAACCAAGAATAGGCGCTAGTGGAAAAAACACTTGCTAAGCCTACTTTCCTCATGTGCCAGATATAAGGTAAAAGTCTGGGGCACGTGCACTACGCGAACGGAGAATTTTTAATCTGGTTCTACTTTCTCGTCACGACGCCTGCGACATTGACAACAGGGACTTTAAGATCTACGACGTCGACGTAGAAGACAAAATCACCTAGAAATACAAGTTCTAGATTTTCTAGTTCTAGTTGGGGTGCAGGGATGGCGCAGTGGTGAGAGCACTCGCCTCCAACGAATGTAGCGCGGGTTCGATTGCCAGACTCGACGTCATGTGTGGGTTGAGTTTGTTGGTTCTGTACTCTGCACCGAGAGGCTTTTCCCCGGGTACTCCGGTTTTCACCTCTCCTCAAAAACCAAGATTTGACGTGATTTTCTTCCATTGTTAATTTTTAGTTTACAGTGTCCCCAATAAGAGCTCCAGCGCTAAAAGACTAGACACTTAAATAAAGTTTCCTTTCTCCAGCATAAATGTTTCTAGTTCACGTCAAAAAGATCCGGAAAAAGTATTGTAAATAGCCAGCAAACTCAAGTCAACGACGGGGGATCAACCCGGCGACTGAAAAATGTCATTTCGTTACCATGAAATTAACGCGAGTCAGGAGCTAATAACCAATAACGAGGCGCCTATTTAACAATGTATTAACAAGGGATACGGATCAATAGCCCTTGAGGGCGAAGGGTGTAATTGTTTTAGTATCACCCAACTAGTCGGACAGAAAAGGCAATAATAAAGTTAGCAAGTGCAAGTTGAAGGAATATTTCGAGTTCTTAAATAAGATTTGGCTTGCACGAGTCACCATTCTCAATCCCATTGGTAATAATTTCTCAAGCCAAGACTTGTCATTAGCTGGAAAGGTGTGGTTTCGCAGGAAAATCAATCTAAAAATAAAGTTCTCTCAAGATAACTCGGTCTGTAAAAACACAGTTCCAAAAATACGTTGACTCGTACGCTCCTAGCCATGACTGCGACGAAAACAAAAGATCTTTAGTAGCTCCTTTTGTTCGTCCACCAGCAATTGCACACGGCAGGTACAAAACACAGGTCACAGGTCAAAGGTCACCCAATTGCACATTACACCATTGATATTTTTACTCATTTATTTATTTTTTAATAATTCTCTCCACTATAAAGATAGAAAGGTATAAAACAAGAGGTAGGAACTATTGATAGCAGGGTAAGGGCAAAGTATAGTAGAACTAATTAGATGCCCTTTGTTGCCTTTAACATTTTTAGGATTGAGAGTATTAGATTAAACATAAAGCAAAGTACACATACAACATCCAAAGACATAGACGAGAAGATGATAGCAGGAACTAATGTGGACAGAACTTCCTAATATTTGTTCTGAAGGGGGCTTCATTTAGGTGTTCAAGTTCGGCACTTCTATTATTGTAATCATGTTGCTCAAATACATAGCTAAGATCAAGATTGGTAGATTTAAAATCACAGAGATATTCATAAAGAAATTTACGAGTATATACAGTTTAACAATGTCAGGAGATTTTAGGATACCCAGTTGAGCGTAGTGAGGTGTAATATGTGTATATGTGTCTCTAAAGATTGGTTTCAAACCATCTATACTAGAAAAAAGGAAAATTCCAGTTAAAATAAACAGGTGTCTTTTTGAAATCAAGGCTTAAAATTTGGGTCACTTAGCGTAGTTTGAAATCCAAAGAAAATAAAAATTGATGTTTTTGGTCACAGTAGCACTTTGAAGTCTTTGCTTCATGCATGTTTACAGTTCTAAAAAATTATAATGGACAAATTGACATGACATGTATCACTGGGCTTTAATGTAAGATAACATTGTGATCCATTTCTTACTGTGTCTGTACACACTTTATTTAGTCACATTAATTCCTGTTCAATACAGTTTGTTTAATGACAGGAATTAAATTCACTTTTTGTCACACAACAAAGAAATCAAGGAGTTCATCATCACGGATTTTAGCCAAGGATAGAAACCGGAAGTGAACATATCGTATGTCAGGACAGTCGTCTCCGCAAGATTTTTAAACCAATCGTCTTTCACAGAGAAAAAAGTACTTAGCACTACAAATATGGTAGTGTCAAGATAAGTTTAAAAGGAAAACAGCTTACTTCCAGCTGCCTTATCTCCCTTTTATACAATTTCATCCTAAATTTGATTGTTTGGTTGTTTCTGATCTTTTCTCTTCTTTTAAGCATTGTAGGCCAGATTACCACATTTATTTTTTATTTTTCTTTAATCTACTTTGTTTTCAAACAAGGCATCCCACGTAAACGCCATTGTTGGGGCGTGTTCTTTCGCACATTGCAATAATCACCGCACTTTGTAATACCTGTCGATCTTTGTTATAACACCTGTCGCACTTTGTAATAAACTAGCCGTCGCTTTTTGTAATAAACTAGCTGTCGCACTTTGTAATAACAAGTTGTCTCAATTTGCAATAAAAACTCAGCTGTGGCACTTTGTAATGACAAGTTGTCGCACTTTATAAAATTTCCTTTGAATGACCTGTTTGGTAGATATTGCATTTGACTTAACTACTTCCCCAGGGCACAAATACGTTCTTCCTTGATATCTTCCTTTGCATACTAAACTGAGGGGAAGAAAAAGAAATGTGTTCTTCTACACTCTTCTCGCAATTGTTATTTTGGAGATCACATAGCTTGCGTAGCAACGATGGAATGCAATAAGTGAACCGAGGGGAAATAACTCCTGGTAAATATAAAAAGATGCGCGAGATGCTTGAGTTCAAGGGTTAGTAAGGGAGATGGAGGCTTTAAGTGACTCGCTACTTGTTCTATACGAAATTTTCTTTTAGGGGAGTAGGGGAGAGGGGTAGTCACGGGATTTAAAATAGTTATTAAAATAGTGGCTAAAAGTCGGGGTACCTTGACCACCATTACAAGTTCCAACGTTCTTCGCAATATACACGCAACGCAGTGTAAATGGTCTATAGGTCTGCGCAGTAGATGCAAGAAGATCCCCTATTTTAAAAAACTCCCATCTTTTAATGATTGATTTGACACACGTTGATTGACGTCTTATTAACAAATTAGCCAATAACAGATAACCATGTTAACGCATGTCGACTTCCGTAAAAAGAACCGAGGACCGGAGGAAACACCGAGCAATCAATACAGAATTTGCCAATGTAATTTTAAAGTTAAATTTGTAACGGTAGCTTCTCAGCCGGATGCGACTGGTTATGTTTCTTCTGAGAATTTGTTTAAACCATCAAAAACAAAAGAAACTTACGAACAAATTCTAGCTGATATTTGCAGAGCGGTTGGAATAGAAGTTGTTGAAAACAACAGCCAATTTTCAGAACATGTTAAGCAATCCACGTGCTCTTAAAATACGAAATTTAGGAACGTAACTCGTACAGAGTTCGATGGGTAGTAAGGCCGTTAAATGCAAAACTCCACCAAGGCTGACCATAAAACCATTCAAGAGGTTTTAGTTTAAAACTAGCGACGATTTCTTGGTGCACAGTGGTTGACGAAATGAATCGTACTAAAACTCCTGGAAATTACGGGACGAAACAACTCCTCGCTAGTTTGATTTTGGTCAAATCTTTAAGAAATCGTAGATGAAATAGCGAGTAAAAGTGCTTAAAAAATCGCATGACTGTACAAAGGAGCCGCTTTCTTCTCACAATAAGACAAGATTTAACAGGGGAGCTGCGTAATTGTCTTCACCTTGTCTCAATTCATGATATAGGACTCAAGCTTACATTAGGCAAGGTAAGCAGACAATGTTATGATATCATTCAATCAAGCAATACTAAACTCAACGACTAGTAACAACACTATTCTAAAATGTTCGTGTCCCTTTGAAAGTCCCAACACAACGCACATGGTTTCCCGTTTTCGGGGTGTCCATGTAAGTCACTCAGGGCCCCTAAGGGGATCCCCAAAGGTTTCAATATTACAACAGACAATATTTGAGGAATACAGTTTATTTCCTATATGGATTCCGATAGTTCGCAAGCGTTTTATTAATTCATCCTGCGTAAATATTAAGTAACTTTTGCAAGCGAACAAAAAGCTTACTTCGGCAAATTCCAAACTTTTTGTCAACAATAAGCTCTGCTAAAGTTTTGTTAAATAGCGAATCTTTTGCCTTTGGTGAATTGTGGAAAGTTTAACGCTTAATTGTCCATAGCGGCTTTAGCTGACGCGTAAATAATGTTGAATTTCCCTTGATGGATATCGTCCAAGCAGTCCAGGTTTTCATTTAAATCACAGGCTGTCATTGCCATAGAATTTACCTCAACCACTTACTTGATCGCGTATGATACTTAAAATGGAGAAATCACGATGATACTCGAGAAGCCTGTTCTTCGTTTTCTTTTATTTCGAACTCCGCACATCATGACATCTGAAAAATCCTTTTTCGGAATCCTGTTGGCAAAACGGCCATTACATCTATACCGTTAAAGAGATGGCGCATTGACATTTCTTGCTCCCTTTTCATCGTAAAGCCGAGACCCGATTCTCTCAGCTTCAACACACGATTCAAAGCCTTCCACATCTTCCACCATTGTCTTTGTCACGCTAGAACTAACAAAGACATTTCGCTGGAAAATTTGTCACCTGTCAATCATTGTGACTGTACCGCATCAATCAGAAGCTCCCGTTCGTGGGCGAACGGGCTTTTCAAAAATGGTGGGCCTTCTCGTAAGCGTTCCCTCAGTCTCTTGCCCCAACTTTCGCGCGGCCAGTTTGCGGAAAATCGTGTCTAAGCTCTTCTGTCGAACAGGAACGCTTACTACGCGGGATAGACCATGCATCGTAGTAAGATTAGCATGTCTTTAACCACTTAGTTGGGAGCAGAGGAAAACCTTTTTGCCCGGGATTTGCAAAAGAACACTAAATCTCTCCTTCTGTCCCGAGCATCATCATTCAGCAGCAAAGTAAAGAACTTTCTCTCAGAGAAGACTTAGATGCTTTTTTACACACACGGTCAATATATAGGAAAGGAACGAAAGATCTTGAACAAGATCAACACCTTATACAAATACCCATGCAACTTTTTGAAAACGAGACAGCTGAAATGGTATCCAGGAGTGACGATACAACCCACATAGAATAGCTTCCGAATGAAATTTTGGACCACGATGCATGGTCTGTGCCCTCTACTCTTTTACTTATAAAGTATGTCCCTGCAAGTTACTTTCCAGTGTCTTTCCCTCCAAAACCTCACGGGAACAAACTATTTTTTCCATTCGCAGGAGATGCCAGTATATTTCAAATTCGAATCTTTACTTAAGATCTTAAGACGCCATAATAAAGACTTTTTTTAATAACTGAATGAAGCAATCAGATCATTTACAAATTAAACATGCAATAGGGTCATTTGCACGATAATTTAGATAGTATCTAGCCAACGGAGCGGCTTTACAAAACCGATTTTAAAAGTCATTCGTGATCGTGATGGCAAAGTGTTTCTGTCATGAAACATCATAGTCAAGAGAAATAACAACGTCGAAAAGCGTGGAGGGGAACGCGTTTCTTCTGGTCCCCTCACTTTAGTATGCAGAGCAAAATATCAAGGAAGAACGTATTTGTGTCCCGGGGGATTAGTTAGAGAGGCTCAAAACCAGTTCTTAAACATGCAAAAATTGTACTACTTTGAAGGATTGAACCTAACGAACTGTTTGAGTTAATGGCAATGTTATGATACCACTAGAAACACCAATAAATACTTAACAAGATGCAGTCATTAATGTGACGTAATAACCGGTTACCATGGCAACCGAAGAGCGATCTAAAAACACCCTATATCTTGTTTTTAAACGCATATATCTCAAAAGCGAACTCGGTGACCCCCATTTTTATTTGCTAAAGAGTAATTAGCAGGCTAAAAGAAAAATCTCTGCAAAGTGTAAAAAAATTATCTGGAGAAGATTCATTGCCACCTTCACAATTGAAAAATCTTAAGGTGGCTCTAATCCGCCCCAGAGAATTTTTTGGAAAAATGGGGGTCACCAAGTTCGTTTTTGAGATACCGTAAAATTCCGAAAATAAGCCCCGGGGCTTATATTTTTCAAAGGACCTTTTTGAGGGGCTTATATTCGGAGGGGCTTAATTATTATAG
>NC_090892.1:8549281-8564281 GCF_036669925.1 Montipora capricornis
GTCTATCATTGTAGTGCCATGGTAGAAGTATAAGGTAAATAGCCTGAGAAGACATTTGGTTACTAGCAAAGTACTGAACCCAGAAAGATTGAAGAAAATAAAAGGGAAGTGAGAAACAATGGCTTCTGGGCTGACATGTTGATCATTTTCAAGTCCCCTCCCAACTTCTTTTCACCACAAGGTTAAACGTGCCCTCTGAGCATCTGACAGCTTTGTAATACTAAGTTTCCTTGTCCGGCGGGGTTAGTAGCGGAGCTCTGCGCGCGCCGAAGGCGCGCGCGCGCGGAGCACCATTGTTAAGAAAATATGGTAACCCATCGATGCAAGAAAATTTGGTTTTATAGCCATGACGTCATGAACGTCCGTCCGTCCACCCCTCCATGTATGCCAATGTGACCAGTATCATGCTAGTTTACAGCATACATCTTCGATATTGGATCTTTTGATTAATTGACACCTGTCAGAACAAAGTATCCGCTGACCAGTATCACATGACCATATCGCGGTCTGAAGCTTAAGCTCACTGAGGTCAGGTGTTTTTTTTAAGTTGACCGCTGACCAGGTACTGGTTTTCGATGGGATTGCAGGCTCAACCTAGGTTAACTCACGTGAACATAAGCGGGGCTTCATTTTTCGCGCGCTTTCTGTGTCTCGACGCGGTTACACGGCCATACTATATATCAAGTTCTTATACAGTCAAACGTTTTTCGTGTACAGGTGGAAAACGGTTTGGAAGATGTTTTCTTTCTGTATTTTTCGCTGGTTTCAATCCAGTTTGACATATCATGATATCTGTGGTCCACACTGGTGGCTACGCAGTTATTCAAGTCAAGCATCGCCGGGGTGTAAACTTAAAGCTGAGTATTTATTTTTAATTTGCTTAGAGCCGCTTTTTTCTCTGTATTGCAATTTTTGGCATATCTTTAGAAGCTCTGATAAGGTTACATGATGCCTGGAGGACCTATGTCAAGAACAGAAACGAAAGGACTGAGCGAAAGAGAACGACAACGACAAAACAGAATACCAGTAATAGCTCATACTTGGCACACAAATTCTTTCCTTGGGCACTAAACCGTTATTTTTACAAATGCGTATTTTTAAAAGGTGGTTTAATCGGTTCTTCCTTTTTTCAGGAATGAAAATCAAATTTTTAGTGTCAACTGGAATTAAGTAACAATTATCTGTACTCTTTTGGGAGGATACCTAAACTTCGAGCCAAGATTCGAGCTAGGATCCGACCCAGGATTCCAGCTAGGATTCGAGCTAAGATAAGCTTTCTCCGCTATTTATTCTCTAATCTCTCGGTTAGGTTAGGTCTCAAATCGGTGAGGTTAGGTCTATTTAGGTTGGTTCTAGCCTAGTTAGGTCTAATTAGGGTTAGGGTAGGTCTCGGTTAGGTTAGGTTAGGTTAGCCCTCGGTTAGGTCTCGAATCCTGGCTCGGATCCTAGCTCGGATCCTGGCTCGAATCCTGGTTCGGATCCTGGCTTTATTCTTAGTTTATCTCCTCTTTTGGACATAAAGAAAAAGCTGATTTGTTTGTCTTCCTCTAAAATACGAGCGAAGAAGTGCTTTTTTAATCCGTTTGCCCAACTGGTTTTCGTTGTGCCTCGACAGTGACAAGAAAATTTTGCCCTTATGTTATAAACACGTATTTGCAATGCGTTCTCGTAAAATTAGGGGGAAATCTCAATAGCTTGTGTTTCCAGAAGTTTGTTTAAAGCACCCAAATGTTATTTAAGTGTTGGAGCAGATCGTGTTCGAAGTTCGTCCTTTCTTGGTTGCATTGCCGTAGTTTGCCGATTCTTGTACCAAGCCAACCTGGCGTGTTTCTGTGAAATACATCAAAATGTTAATGATCTTGTTTTCAGAGATAAAGTACATCAGTAAAACTCTTTTTTGACCTTGAACTGACAAAGTTGTTTTTATCGCTTCTAATTTTAACATCACTCCTATTCGCTGGCTATTGACAGTTGACTCTGAAATGGCTTTTTTTCCTTTTCAACTCGCTCTCTGAGGTCGTGCTTAACGCTTGTTTTCTTTTAAAACTCATTCGGTTCAAGAAAAAATTATTGCCAAACTGGTGAATTGCAAAGTAAATTTCACTGGAAAAACAGATGTTGCACTCGTCACTTCGTGATTCATGCGATATTCATTGCACGGTAAATTTTACGCTAAAAAGCGTAAAATTTACCGTGCAATGAATTTTTCTATAGAAGAAAGCAAAGAAAATAATTTAATTATTAAAGGAGCAACCGGAAACATTTTCACAAACCGTACAGGCAGTAAGAATAAATGACCAGGGAGCTCCACTTTTAGGCTTGGCTAAATCTATATATTATCTGGATGGGTGACCTAAAACATATAGCCCTTCGTAAAACAGAAGCATTGGACCGAAAATACTATTAACGCTAACAAATGCGAACTCAGCAAGGTACAGATTTTGTTAGCTTGAATCGAAAGTGACATCGACGGAATTCAGCGGGCGCTGTGATGTTGCCGCGGCATGTTTACTCGCCAAACAGTGAAGCATCTGTGTCAAATGATAGCAAGATACCGGGTTTTCGTAAGTTTCTTTTTCTGTCAAGTGTTATAAAGTTTGACAATAAATAAGCGAATTCAAAGCAAAGATCACAATCGCCCAACTCTTGAGGTTGACCATTGTTTCTGCAAAGTCAAAATTTACTCTCCAAGACGATATTATTTATCACCAGGTAATTCCATCATTTTGGAAATCGCAGCTACTTTATTATTCATCGGCGTCACATTTTTTTGCTGATTTTGGGGCTCATTTTGTTGAAACTCAAGCACGTTTCCAACAGACCTGTTTATTTTCGTGAACTAAAAATATCCTGCCGTATCACATTTCAACCTTAAGCTCGAAAATTCAATACACAACATGATATTATAATTCACAAAGGCAGAAAATATCACAGAATCCTTTTCCAGCGAAACATTATTGAAACAAACAACATACTTGCTCTTAGAGGCAAAAACCTCTTCCCATTTCATTGCGTACACTCAATCGTGTCAAATCACCACGTACGCAACAAGTTCAAACCCTTTCCTGAAGAACCTTCTCCTTGAATAATGATGCACAAAATAGTCGACAAGCTTTCTTTCAAATAATTCTTGACTGTCACATTTCCAATTATTTTTTTACTGAAGACTGTGCAGAGTTGATCACAGATCCACTTAAGGTGTTCGATTCGTTCTCTGTCTTTGTTGAACCCATAAGTTACCAGATAACTTCCCATTTGGTTTCAGTGTTGTACATAAACGTAAAACTACACTCGTGAAAAAATGATTGGAAATACAGCTCACTTTAATTTCGGCTCGACGGGCGATAGATTGTTGTCGAAGTCCATTACTCGTCGCTTTTACGATTCCAGGTATTTGTTTTCACCGCCTGCCTAGTTTATCCAACTGACTTTCCATTATTGAGCTCCATTCCATGACTTTCGACGCCATTGCAGGTTACGTTTATCATTCTACTGTGTCCACCAGAGAAATCTACGCATTTCCACTGCCCTCTCGATCCTAAGAAAATACGAGCAGAAGGCTATATGCGCAAAGACACCACTTAGCAAGGGAGTGACAGGCAAGACTTTTACCGACACGGAAAAAAAACACCCAACAAATGCCACCCACTTTCCGACTGGGATTGCCATATGACAACCCAGTAAAAATAAAAAAAATTAAACGAACAAATCCCACCCACTTTCCGACTGGGATTGCCATACTGGCAACCCAGTAAAAAGACCCTTGTCACCTATGTTAGGCAATTTGAACACACGGCACAGCTCTTTATAAAGGATTTGTTAATAATCTTATGCCTGTTGGAGAAATATTAGACTTTTATTACAGGCTTTTTTTTTAATTTTTAAAATTTTAATTTTTTTTAATTAATTTGCAATATTATTTACAGTACAAACTACTTACAATATTAAAACTGACGACGCCACTGATAACGTTTTCAGAAATAAGAGTATCAGCAACGCGCTTCACAGTCACAGTACTTACAAAACTAACACTAAATACTATCCCCGGTGGTTAAATTTCAGCAAAGGTGATCACCTCACACACATACATTATTTTGGGTATCTTGTCGCATATGAGAGCTCCCTGAGCTGTTACACCATCATCTAGCCTGCGAACAGGCTCTTTTGTAGCCCCGAGTGGATTGGGGGCGGGCCTGATTATCCAGCTGTTATATCACACTGACTAGTGCATAAAGGAAACGTCAGCCTGCCAATTTCAAACAATCGCGGTAACTTTCATATCCACGAGTAACGACAGTGACACTTTGATTAAGAAAACGAGACTCTCGAAAGCTAATATTTACTTCCGTTGTTAAATTCAAACGTGACAAAAAAGTGTAAGTACATGAGATAGATTTGGGTTTGATAATTGTTTGGCGTGTAAGGACGACGCCAGGAGAATCACCAAAACTGGATTTTTTTGTTAAATTCCAAGAAAAAGGGAACGAAAAAGCAAATCATAATCGAGCATGCGGGAAGAAAGCAAGCTTCTGAGGTAAGCCGGGCTCATGCCATATATGAAGGCTGATAAGTACACTAATTCGTTCAATTCGTTATGATATGGATATTTTAGATTCTTTTTATTGTGCTTGAAATTTGATGGGATAAATTGAAAGCAAAGGCCTGAGTGTTATTTATGAAACACCACAGTGCAACATCGCCATGTTCGCGGTAAAGTGAAATGACTACCCTATAAAGGAAAATCAAAAACGCTAACGTTTCGGACAATAACCCCTCGTAAGAGCGAATCTTAGGTCAGAATGTGTCCAGGCAAACAGTAAAAATCTTGATTAACTTTCAGTACGTTGTCTCTGATGCGTCGGTTTCGACTCAAATCGGTCCAACCTTGGTTGTCACAGGAAGTCTACCTGGATGATGGACATTATTTCAGTGACAAAAGTGGGCTCTGTGGAGAATCTGGAGTATTAAATTTGTCTTTTTAGAGGAAGGTTTCGGCCAACTTTCTGTTTGCCTGACAAACCTCTTAGAAAGACTGAAGAGGACTATATCATTTGCAAATTTGTAACTTCAAAATTCAAACTGGAGTACTGTTAAGAGAGAGAAAACATTTCGCTTTCCCACTGATGTGGTCGATTCAGGGACTCGCCACCATACGGTGCTTTCGGTTTATTAAACTTTGTTTCCTCCTTGAAACTAAAAGTAAAGATATTCTCGAGATCAAGGAATCGAAACATCGAAAGTAATTATTGGATTCAAACAGGAGAACTTGACAAAGGTAAAATTTGAGGCAGAAAAACATTTCCGGGAGCATGAAGCTTCCCTCGGAGGCTCTGATTTTAGTTCGATCCACAAGATTCTCTGTGTTCCAGCGAATTAGTGAAGATTAACTTAAAGGCCACAGAGGATTACAACTGTAATGTGGACTCAGAGCAATGCGGTGTTAGCTTCGTTAGATTCGGCATCTTATTGTATTTTAACGTCTTCTATGATCTATTGCTAAATAGACCGATCGGAATCAATTTTTTATCAAATAAAAAAAACTAGAAGGCTAAAATACTGTGCAAACAGAGGCATGCTTTGTCATTCTAATTCAACGGAAGCATGGAACTTGCAATTGGTTTCGCGGCTTCCTCGCGTGACCATTATTTTCAGTATAGCTTATTAACGTTAACGATGACAAATCTTTCTTTTCTATTCTTTCTGTATACCGGTCGATCTTTTAACTTATCCGTGCACAATATATACAGCTAATGGTATAAACTCCTGTATGTTCCAGTGTCTAAACAGAAAACCCAGCAGTTTACCTAGATGCTACATACATTTTAATACGTGTCATGTAATTCGTAGTTTGCTGTATTATTTTGATTTGTAACGTACTGAAAAAGAAAAGTACCTTCTTGTTGTAACCTGATGTAAAGAAAATGAAATGTGAATAAATTATTTTATAATGGCAATGAAAATTAGCAAAATGAGTACGTGGGTTTGATATTTGGCATATATTGTAAAATTTGTGGCTGTGCGTTAAGAAATTACCGTACTAATTGGCTATTTTATTCAAAAGTGGACTGTTGCTAATCTAGCGTTCAGTTTGCAACAGTTTAGAAAGCAATTTTGAACATCAGAGAACTTCACTTAACTCGAAAACGCTTTAACTAATTCGAATCTGGAATTTAAAAAGGTGTCAACACAATTTTTACGCATATTTCGAGACCTGAGAGCTCTAAGACTTCTTTCTGGCCAGCATAAATTGGACCGCTGAAGAAGACGAGCTTGCAAAGGACGAATTCTCGTCTATATTTAACCATATCCAGGTAGGCGTCATTGTGCCATTTTCTGCAAGCACTAAGCTCTCTGTTTTTTTGAAAACTTCGATAAAATCTTATTAATGATGCATGCATATTTTTTAGACAGAACATGACGTTCATCAGTACTGTAATGTTTTTTTTTCCAGTCTGCAGGTGCAAGGATTAATTGTAGAATGACTGTAGACACATCCATCTGTGGAGACTAAACATTTTCAGTGGCTTGATGGTAGACAAAAATGCCCTCTTTATCAAATGCTTTCCGGATCTTCAATTTCTCAAAATCTGGAGATAATTGCTCTAGCGATCCTGAACCCTACGTACCCCTATCGGTTGAAATTTTTACTGCGTCAGTGATAGTAGTTTTAGCCCTGATTGGCGCACTCATTGTCGTGGTTAATAGTCTTGTAATCTCTATGGTCTACAAAAAGAAAACTTTGAGGTCGTTTACGAACTTGTTTCTCGGTTCGTTAGCGCTCTCCGATCTCGTGACTGGCTTGATGGGAGTTCCTCTTCTGTTGGTGTGTATGAACATGATAAGAGCAGACATATGCATATCTTCCGTCATTTTATTTCGATTCACCGGTATTTCGTCAGTTTGTCATGTTCTTCTCATTGCCTCTGATCGTTATTTCGCGATAGTACATCCATATAGGCGCGCGTCACACATGACAAAAAGGCGCGCAATCTGTGCTATCTGCTTGGTTTGGGTGTTTGCGTGTTTATCCTCCGCCATTCAATTATCATGGGATAACTTAAACTTTGGCGACGCTTCAGAATTTGAAGAGTCCGTCGATATCAACATTGGGTACAGTATAATCTGCCTAGTGCTTTTCTTCCTTGTTCCTCTACTGCTGATGTGCTTCATCTATGGACGTATATTCTACATCTCCTTTAAGATTGCCAAAAATGATCGCCATCTGCAAGACGCCCTGCATCGGGGATCTCGTGCCGTTCATCGTGAGTGGCGAGGCCGAAGTGTGTTGGTGATAATGGTTGTAATTTTTGCGGGCTGTTGGCTACCATTTTTCTTGGCTATGTTAAATGATCATTCCAACGAAACAGATCCAACTCCTTCTCTTATTTGGGTTCAGCGTTTGCTTTCTGTTCTTGGCTTTATTCCTCCACTGACAAATCCGCTGTTATGCACGTTGGCCAAGAAAGATTTCCGACAAGTTTTACGAGGGATGATCTTCAAATACAAATGCCGTCAAAAATACCGGGAAAGGGCACACGATCCTCTTCATCACTACGCTGCGCATAGCTCGCAAAGCGAGTCAATAATTAAAACGACGACACTATGACAAATGGACTGTGATTCTGCTGGGTGCCTGAAGCACAGCGGAAACCAGCGTTTATTCAATATGAAAGACAAGTTATACTAAAAAATACAAGTAATCATCACAGTATCATTGCAATTAAATATGACAAACAACGAAAATATACAACAGACTAAAAATATACTAAAACTGATACAAGAATTCGTCAAAGATTAATACAATAGCTTAGAATCATCGAAAAAATGACAGACTAAAAATTTGTCCATGAAAACACTGGACGGCAAACCGACAAAAGCCAAAAGCAAAAAAACCCAAGATGTAAAGTATAAGTTACAACACAAAGGAAAATAACACAAAAGAAAGCGGAAAGAAAATTTACACTGCAATAATACGTCACCCGCTACGAAAAAACCAGTGGTAAAAAACCTATCGGGCCAAAAAACCCACTTAAAAACGTAGTCCTCGATCGAAATGCGACGCATCACTAACTCCGAGGATTTTTGTTTTAATATATAGCATCAAAGTTAGGCTACAAGACGAACGGCTGTCCGGAAAGCGAGAGAACTTCAAAAACCAAATCATTTGGATTAGTAAAGGTACAAATTTGCATTCACTCGACAAAATTGCCAAACAGTTCTAAGACTTACTCTTATAGTAGAAAGAGAGATCATTGACATGATAAATATGCTTCGAACCGTAATGAAAACGCTTTTTAACTACACTTTGTTACGTTGGAAAGCATTTATTCCTTGTTCTGAAATGTGACTCCACAGTTCTGGTGTGAGACTTTTTAAAAACAATACTTGAATTGGCTATACATGGCTCTTATTGATGGTTTGCGTTTGACATCACGATGGCCATGTTGGTTGCTGTACAGAACAATGCAGTAAAATGTCTTTTGGGAATTTGAAGGTATTATTGTGCAAAACTTGTGGTGCCATTTTCTATTGTTTTGTACACCAACATGGCCGCCTCATCACCTGGACGCAAACCAAGAATAGGCGCTAGTGGAAAAAACACTTGCTAAGCCTACTTTCCTCATGTGCCAGATATAAGGTAAACGTCTGGGGCACGTGCACTACATGAGCGGAGAATTTTTAATGTTTCTACTTTCTCGTCCGTCACGACGCCTGCGACATTGACAACAGGGACTTTAAGATCTACGATGTCGACGTAGAAGACAAAATCACCTAGAAATACAAGTTCTAGATTTTCTAGTTCTAGGTGGGGTGCAGGGATGGCGCAGTGGTGAGAGCACTCGCCTCCAACGAATGTAGCGCGGGTTCGATTGCCAGACTCGACGTCATGTGTGGGTTGAGTTTGTTGGTTCTCTACTCTGCACCGAGAGGCTTTTCCCCGGGTACTCCGGTTTTCACCTCTCCTCAAAAACCAAGATTTGACGTGATTTTCTTCCATTGTTAATTTTTAGTTTACAGTGTCCCCAATAAGTGCTCCAGCGCTAAAAGACTAGACACTTAAATAAAGTTCCCTTTCTCCAGCATAAATGTTTCTAGTTCACGTCAAAAAAATCCCGAAAAAGTATTGTAAATAGCCAGCAAACTCAAGTCAACGACGGGGGATCAACCCGGCGACTGAAAAATGTCATTTCGTTACCATGAAATTAACGCGAGTCAGGAGCTAATAACCAATAACCAGGCGCCTATTTAACAATTTATTAACAAGGGATACGGGTCAATAGCCCTTGAGGGCGAAGGGTCTAATTGTTTTAGTATCACCCAACTAGTCGGACAGAAAAGGCAATAATAAAGTTAGCAAGTGCAAGTTGAAGGAATATTTCGAGTTCTTAAATAAGATTTGGCTTGCACGAGTCACCATTCTCAATCCCATTGGTAATAATTTCTCAATCCAAGACTTGTCATTAGCTGGAAAGGTGTGGTTTCGCAGGAAAATCAATCTAAAAATAAAGTTCTCTTAAGATAACTCGGTCTGTAAAAACACAGTTCCAAAAATACGTTGAGTCGTACGCTCCTAGCCATGACTGCGACGAAAACAAAAGATCTTTCGTAGCTCCTTTTGTTCGTCCACCAGCAATTGCACACGGCAGGTACAAAACACAGGTCACAGGTCAAAGGTCACCCAATTGCACATTACACCATTGATATTTTTACTCATTTATTTATTTTTCATTAATTCTCTCCACTATAAAGATAGAAAGGTATAAAACAAGAGGTAGGAACTATTGATAGCAGGGGAAGGGTGAAATATAGTAGAACTAATTAGATGCCCTTTGTTGCCTTTAACATTTTTAGGATTGAGAGTATTAGATTAAACATAAAACAAAGTACACATACAACATCCAAAGACATAGAGGAGAAGATGATAGCAGGAACTAATAAAGAACATTAATACTGAGCAAGATAATAACGATACAAGGATTGCTTGAAACAATGCATACTAGGCTTTTGTCTGATTACTAATGGAATACTGTTCCAAAAATAACACCCTATAAAAGGTGGACAGAACTTCCTAATATTTGTTCTGAAGGGGGCTTCATTTAGGTGTTGAAGTTCGGCACTTCTAGTATTGTAATCATGTTGCTCAAATACATAGCTAAGATCAAGATTGGTAGATTTAAAATCACAGAGATGAGTTCATAAAGAAATTTACGAGTATATACCGTTTAACAATGTCAGGAAATTTTAGGATACCCAGTTGAGCGTAGTGAGGTGTAATATGTGTATATGTGTCTGTAAAGATTGGTTTCAAACCATCTATACTAGAAAAAAGGAAAATTCCAGTTAAAATAAACAGGTGTCTTCTTGAAATCAAGGCTTAAAATTTGGGTCACTTAACGTTTAGTTAACATAGTTTGAAATCCACAGAAAAATAAAAATTGATGTTTTGGTTATAGTAGCACTTTGAAGTCTTGGCTTCAGGCATGTTTACAGTTGGAAAATTATAATTCTAATCTTTTCTCTTCTTTTTAGCATTGTAGGCCAGATTACCACATTTATTTATTTATCTATTTTTTAAATCTACTTTGTTGTCAAACAAGGCATCCCACGTAAACGCCATTGTTGGAGCGTGTTCTGTCGCACTTTGTAATAATCATCGCACTTCGTAAAACCTATCGCACTTTGTAATAACACCTGTCGCACTTTGTAATAAAAAAGCTGTCGCACTTTGTAATAACAAGTTGTCTCTCACTTTGCAGTAAATTAAGCTGTCGCACTTTGTAATGACAAGTTGTCGCACTTTGAAATAAACTCTTTTTCTACAGGGGGGCCTCAGGCCGAGTCGAAATCGCTGTGGCACTTTGTAATAACAAGTTGTCGCACTTTATAATAAGCTTTCAAATAATTTCCTTTGAATGGCATATTTGATAGATATTGCATATGACTAAGGAGGCTCGAAATAGTTTCTCCTTCTTTTCAAACAAATAAACATATTCTGTCCTTGAGTTAGGGTAATCATATCAAGACGAAATTTGGCCAGGGTATTAAGTACCCATCGTAGATTTCTCAAATTATATTATATAACGATATTAGGCATTTCTCTTAAGCCTTAAAATCAACATATGTTGTCTTTTTTGAAGAAACGGAACGGTGAAATTTTCCCATTCAGCGTCACCAGATAATGTTAGAGATACTTTCTAAAATATTTAAAATGCAACAAAATCTGTAGGCCAGTTTTTCGAAAAAAAACAGTTTCTTTTAAATGTCTCTAATTTTGTTTTTCACGTACATATTTTTTTTCAATTTGAAAGACAAACGCTTTAAAATAAAAAAAATTCACCGTCCGGAAGCAGAGATATAAACGAGTAAAGTTGCAACATCAAGAAAAATGAGGGGGTTATAAGATGAGCATTTACGCATGCGTCACCAACTCATTCGAGTCCGCGCGGGAGTGGAGCTACAGGCCAACACAAACGGATTTAAGGAGGCTCGAAAGGATTTTCAGCTGAGCGCGCGCACGTAAGCCACACACGCAATTCTAAAAACTGCTCGCGTCAGCTTACGATTCATTCTCGTCACCAGAGCCTCGGGTCGACCCAAGGCTCTGGGAAACTCTGCTTAGCAGAACATGCGCTGTAGGGTTCTTACAGCCAAAAATTGGCTATTTGAACCTTACGGCGCCTGCTCAATCCTCGTGCTAACATGAATGCACCAATTAGAGACGCTTTTGATTGTTCTTCACGAAAACCAATGAGAAGACACTTTGTTTCAGGGTTCCCCAGAGCTCTTCTCTCCCTCGGTCAAGAGAAGAGCTCTGGGGTCGAGATTGCTTACGATTCAAAGTGGGTCACCAGAAATAAACAAATACCGCTAGTTTCGCTCACCTTTCTTCTAATTCCTATACATATGGAATATATATATATACATCTCCTACTCACGAAAGCAACGAAAATTGTACACAAACGGTTTCATGGTCACTTAAATCCGTTTGTGTTGGCCTGTAGCTTCACTCGCGCGTGCACTCGAATTAGCGGGTGACGCATGCGTAAATGCCAATTTTGTAACCCCCTCATTTTTCCTGATTTTGCAACTTTACTCGCTTATATCTCTGCTTCCGGACGGTGAATTTTTTTCATTTTTTGCATGTTAGCTTAGATTAATTTAAAACGTTTGTCTTTCAAATTTAAAAAAATTCTGCAGGTGAAAAAAGAAATTAGCGACACATTTCAAAAAAACTTATTTTTCCGCTGAAAAACTGACCTACAGATTTTGTTGAATTTTCAATATTTTAGAGATTATTTCTAACATTATCTGGTAACGCTGAATGGGAAGATTTCACCTCCCCGTTTTTTTCAAAAAAGACAACATATGTTGATTTTATTTAGGAGGAAAATGTGATGTGAGAAATCTATGATGGGTACTTAATACCCTGGTCAAATTTTGTCTTGATATGATTACCCTAACTGTATCTAAAAACAAAATATGTTTATTTATATCGAGGCATGACTCTGCGAAATGCTAACTCTGCTTGAAGTCGCACTAGTTTGCTGAAGAATGCGCAATAAAGCTAAACACATTAATTGGATGAATTTGGCCACACATGTGGCGTGTTTAATTTGATCCAGGACACTTAATTGTGGTTTACAGGATTACCATTGTTCAGCAAAGATGGGGCGAAAAAGACGCCACATGCCACCGATTGTGGCAGCCCCACCAAGCAAAAGCAGAGTTAGCGTGCCGAAAGAAGTCGGATAACACGAGAATTATGAGAATCATGCTGTGGCTAATAATATTATATAGAAATTGCTAGCGACAGGCCTGAGTAGTCTTAACAGGAAAGCGTGAAACCGCAGTCCTTGCCTGACGGGCTTCAATAAAAAATCTAAGAGCACGTGCAACGAATTAAGAAACCAAAGGAGTTAAAGTACTTAAGGACCTAAGGGAGATAGTAAAGCCGCAGCCCCCGCCTGACCGATGGCACCGTCAGCCGAAGGCTCGGACAAAGTAAACATCGATATTTAAAGGGTGACATAAGGATGAACGGAGGAAAGTGAAGTCGCAGCTCCTGTCTGACCGACTTCAGTAAACCTCCAGTTATGAAATATTACAAATGAGAAAAGCAATATTAGAGCAAGTCCTTTATAGTTTTCGATGTACTTTGATACCTGGCTATGTATTGCAAAGTTAAAAAGTGGGCCGCAAAGTAGCAGCCCCTGACTGTCCTACTTTAGTGACCACACGGGAAAGGACAGCAACATAGCAGCCCTTGTCTGACCTACGGAGCTGTCAGGACGTACGAAATACAGGAGAAGGACTTTCAAACTTAAGTCAATTGGCATTGATACTTTCAGATCTAAGGTAAACCTTAAAGGCGTCGGATTTCCATCGACCAAGAGCCCTAATTTGCGCATCAGAAAAACCCTTGTCGGCAGCGTGACACGCGCCACCGATGCGAAAACTGTGGTTTTTGTATCGACTAAGGTCTAAACCGCAATATTGGCGACAACGCTGAAGCTCGGTATTAAATTGATAGACAGTAATCGGTGTCTGATCAGAATTACAAACAAGACGCCTCGAAAGGCGTATCCGTGGAATGCGCAAACAGATGACACAAATTGTCGACTTACAGTGAACTTCAAGTACAGGTAAACTTCGGAAAATGGCGAGAGATTACCAGAAAGATACATCTGTAATATAACTTGAAGTTGTCTGTTGTAAAAACTCATTATTAATGTTACTAAATTTGCAAATGCAAACAAGGAAGCCCTATTAGCGGGTTCTCGGGATACGGGATCTTTCATTTATTTATTTTTTGGAATGAGACTTTATTTAAATCCTACAGTTTTACTTCCTTCCTTAACTACGTTCATCCAAAAATTACAAGATCAGCCTTAAATCATCCGAAAAACTTATTACAGATCACAGTTTAACAACTTATCATCCTGGGCCAGTTGTTCAAAAGCCGATTAATGCTAATCTCAGGTTAAAAATGAACAAACGAGTTTTATTCTCTACTCCCAAATGCTGTTCAAGGCTGACATTCCGTGAAACTTTACATTAGAAGAAGAAGTCAATAAGCACAGGAAACTTTCACCAAAAAGTTGAAAACATGAAACAAAAGTTCACGCCAACCCTGGATTAAGGTAATCGGCTTTCGAACAACCGGGCCATGTATTCGAATTCCGGTTCCGTAATCCTGGTTTAGTTTCTTGCAAACTGTTTAAATCTGCCGTGGCGAAGACAAGAAGACAACATGTGAACTCCATTTCTCAGAATGCTCAAAAATGTAAAATTCCGTAATTGCACATTCTATAGTCCAGTCCAAAGTTCTAGTTTTACAATTCCATAATCTTGATTTCAGTATTAGAGTAACTTGGTACCAAACGTTTCACAATAACTTGAAATCTCGTCAAGGAAAAAGCTTAAATCCAGTAGTCCAGTCTGGGTTAAAATCGCCAAAACTCTTTCTATTATCGATTCAAAACTAAGCGTATACTCTGAGCTTCAGACAGCTTTCCAAAACCAATTTGCATTGAAGTCAAGCCCTTTCCGGCGGGGTTAGTAAGGAGCTTTAGCAACGACAACGGCGACGGCAAGGAGAACGTCACAAATTTGCATATTTAGTGGGCAAAAACAATAGCTTTGCACGCCCTGCACGTGCGTTTTTCATTTTTGTCCATTTAGCAAAGCAACAACGTGAAATTACCAAGTTTGAGGTGTTATGGAGAACGTCAGCACCTGGAGATAAATTTTCATTTTTCTCCCCTAAATTAAGCGCCGCTCGTAACGGTTTCATTCCTGAGGGACTGAAACACCTTTGTCATATTAAAAGGCTTGGAATAGTCGCGAAGTGGTCGCAATAACGTGAATTTATGTTTTTACATGACGTTCTCGTTGCCGTTCCCGTCGTCGTTGCTAAAGCTCCCTAGTAACTGGATGGGAGACGCCAAAAGATGTAACTTGCTGTCAGGAACATACGACCAAAAACTCTATTTTAATGCC
>NC_090892.1:8569281-8574281 GCF_036669925.1 Montipora capricornis
CCCACTTTCTGTGCAAAAGATTTTTTTACATGGTCTACATGCATTGCCCATGTAAGCCTATTGTCAATGATTAATCCCAAACAAGTAGTGTGATTCACAACATTAATAAAATTATTTCCAAAGTAGATTGGAGGAACTGGACCAATGAAGCCCGTTTTACTAAGGATCATAACTTCAGACTTTACAGGATGAATACAAAGTTTATTCATTGTACTCCAAAGCAGAAATTGCTCGAGAATGTTATTTAATTGTGAGCAAACCTGATCAAAGTTCTTCCCCACACAATATAATGTTGTGTCGTCTGCATACATAAACACATCTCCAGATGTAATAGCATTAGGGAGGTCATTGACGTAGATAGTATAAAGCCTTGGACCCAGGAAGGATCCTTGGGGAACACCATATTTTACTTCATCCAGATTAGAAGGGTGGCCATTTACCACAGTGTATTGAAATCTATCTTTTAAATAATCCATCAGCCACTCGTGGAGATTCCACTTAATCCAATAGCTTGGAGTTTTAATGACAAGATGTTGTGTGAGATGCTATCAAAAGCTTTCTTAAAGTCAACAAATATTGCACCCACAATCATACCTTTATCCATATTCATCTTCCAGGTATCTGTCATTTTTAATAACATGCCTTGTGATGATAGACCTTTTGTAAACCCCCACTGTGAAGGGCCTTTTAGAGAGGAGTTACTGAGGTGCTCATCAATTATGTTACAAACCTGATGTTCAAGTAATTTACTTGGAATACACAGCAAAGATATAGGTCTGTAGTTGGCAATGTCAGTTCTAACTCCCTTTTTAAAGATAGGGGTAACCTTTGCTCTTTTCCATGAAATGGGAACAGTTCTTGTGACAAAGCTGCGCTTGAAGATATTTTCCAAGCCATTAATGATTGCAGGGCCGGCTATAGAAATAATTGTACTTGATATACCATCAGAGCCTGCTGCTTTGTTACTTTGATATTCTTAAGACTTTTGAGGATATTTTCAGAATCCAGAACCAAAGAGTTGCAGGAAGGTGCCGAGACTCTATAAATATGTTGTATATCGGTTTGGTTTGGGATGTTAGGGAAGTTTTCTGCGACATCTCTGCCAATATTTACAAAATATTGCTTAAATAAGTCAGCCTTCATGTCATCATCCAAAACCTCCAAGCTGTTTTCATCTTTGACTGGTCCAACTGTAGCTGGATTCTGGTCTACATCCGGTGAGAGTTCCTTGAACTTTGCTACCTGACAACGTGAAATGTAATCGGCGCGAATATTGTAAAACCCGGGAATGTGTTTTGCGTGAAATAATACATTGTGTCTGAGGCAACTTAGCACTAAATCCCTGATCAACACCATAATACTCTGATGTTTGGACGTCTGCTTATTGATTATGTCAACAACGGCAGCGTTATCAGTAAAGAATATTACACTCTTATCAGCCATTAAATGTCCCCAAATGTGTATCGCAAGGACAATAGGAAATAACTCTAAAACTGCAATGTTATAAGATTTCCACGTAACCGGCCATTCGCCGCCGAACCAGTGCTTACCAAAGACAGCCCCGAAGCCTATTGAGCCCGCTGCATCGGTATAAAGCTCAAGGGTATGCGACGTTTCCCATGTGTCTTCGAGGAAAAATGATTTACCGTTGAACTCGTCTAAAAACCGCATCCACAAAAGGAGATCCTGTTTCGAGCCTTTACATAAACGAATATGGTGGTGTGGCTGTCGGACGCCCTTGGTAAGATCGATCAGGCGACGAAGAAAAGCACGGCCCGGGACAATAACTTGACAAGTGAAATTTAGTAAGCCTATCAAAGATTGAAGTTCTTTTAGCTTCACTGTGCGACGTTTATAAAAATTGTGCAAGAGCATGAGGCATTTTTGAAGCTTTTCATCAGGTAGACGCGCTTCTCTTCTCACTGAATCAAGGGTAATGCCTGCAAATTGCAATACTGTGTCAGGGCCTACGGTTTTATCCGGAGCAAGAGGTACTCCTAGATGATGGCATAAAGAAATAAACTTGCCCAAGTTGGGGCCTCTTTGGTTTTAGCAATAAACAAAAAATCGTCTAATATGTGCAAAACAGATGAGGCACCCAGGTGATGAATAGACAACCACTCCAATGCGGTACTAAAAGCTTCAAAAATGTTGCATGAAGAAGAAAGACCTATGGGGAGGCACCGGTCAAAGTAATACAAGTTATCGAACTTCATACCTGGCAAGGAATAGTCGGCAGGATGAATTGGTATAATACGAAAAGCCGACTTGATGTCGGTTTTAGCCAAAAAAACAACCTTCCCCGGTGGCTTTAATGGCTGTGATCGCATCACTAACGGATGCGTATTTGACAGAGGAACAATAGTCAGGAATAGCATCATTAACCGAATTTCCTTTGGGATAGGATAAATGATGAATCAAACGAAATTCAGATGGGTCTTTCTTGGGTACAACGCCCAAGGGAGACGTACGAAAGTTCGCAAAAGGGGGAGTTTTAAAAGGACCCACAATTCGGCCTGCGTCGCATTCCTTGCGCAATTTCATTCTAGCAATTTCCGGTTGGGCGAGGACACTTTTGAGATTAGGAGATTGAAAAGGAAGCCGATCACCAACAAAATTAACACGAAAGCCACAACGGAAACCATCGACAAAAAAATGCTTTTTGTTTTGCTCATAACAGTGTAAGAGGCATTCAAGACTGTCCATTCTTACGGGGGTTACTGGCGGGCTGTGAAGGGCCTGATACTTGAGTAGAGTTTCCTTTTGGTTTAAATCCACTATACCGCTGTTGAGGGGTTTGTACTGAGCATTGAATTGCTGGGTGCTTTGCTCCACATTTATAGCAGACGTGTTCGAACTGACACCCTTGGCAGTGTTTTCCGGCATGAAATGTCCAACACATGCCTCGTGGGAAAAAATTCGAACGAAAACGCTGGCGTGTCGAGGTTTGGGGCTTATTGGGGATCGACTGTGATCTCCGAAAATTAGCTGAGACCCTCAACCAAAGTTCCCAATGTATTTGATCCCATGGAAACTTATCGGGTGCAGATTGCCTCAGATAACGAAATTGTTCGTCATACCAAAGCCAATCCCCGTTCGACAAAGCAATGTCACGGACTACCTCGTAATACTTCATCAACTGCGGGGTTTCACTCTGGTATCGCTCAGTATAGACCGAGACAAAAATGTTAAAAGCCGAAACCCACTGTTGTATGTTGGAAACCTTCTTTGTTGCGTGATACGGCTCAAGGGTCAGCCGCGGCTGCTTTGATAGCCCAGAGGAGGGGGTCATCGATAACGCATACTTATCGATTTGAGGGGTGGATGCTAATAAGGCCCCAAATTCCACATATTCGTTAGCCCAGATTTTAGCTTTAATTTTGGAACCCACCCGGGAACTAAGATTTACTGACACGCTAGTAAAAATGTGTTTAGGTTGCACATTGTCGGGACCCAGAAGCAGAGAATCATTTCTTGTACCTGCACCGGTGAGGCTACTGACATGGCCGCTCACAGCTGAAGTGACGCTATCTGAAGACAGGTCGGCTTGAGACTGGTCTGCTAATGTGGTTTCAATGGACGTGCTGTCCTCAAACGTGTTTTGTCTCAAGATCTCGGTGAGACTGTCCTTAGATAATGCTGTTTTCACCGCTTCCGAGATGGCCGACGATATGGTGGCGGAGAGAGCGTTTACGTCTAAGGAGACCAAACCGGGGTTGTTATTAGTTTGTTCGGGGAGAGGTGGGACCGTTGCAGTCAGCTCTGATGTCCGCACTCGCTTAGAACGTGTTTGGCGGCCTGTCCTTGATGGTTGTGCCGGACGCTTCCTAGGAGGCATGACTTATCGATAACAGATAAAATTAGGTAATTAAATACCATGGAATGCTGTTTGATTTCGAAAGAAAATTGATAAGAAGGAATACGGCGTAATATGACAAGATGAAATTCCATCCTAAATTTTTGGTCACAGTTGAGGTGGGGCAGTTCCACAGGTTTTCCTTAAATCTGGTTTATGAGCAATGATATGTAACCGGATGAAAAAGAGAAAAAGAGAAAAAAGCCAAGTTCCCAAAAACAATGCATTACCGCCTGTGCCGAGTGCATTGAACCACTCGTAAAGAGGCGGTCAAAGAATTGTACACTCATATGGCAGGAGTAAGCACATAATAAATTATCGCCAAAGCCATAAATGCACGTTGGACGTGCCAACCATGGTTCAAAGGAACCGAACAAGCACAGCCATTGCTCGTGGGAGTAAAACCCAACGGCAAACAACAAACAGGGGCTGTTAAAACAAACAACAACTGACAATTCGGCTTGGCTTAAAACAAAACGGAACTGGCAAATCTTAAGACAGTAAAATAAAAAACCATAAAATGCCTGGGCAAGGTGAGCAGTATAGATAAGAAGTTGTTTCAAATTTGTTACATAGCTTAAATTTGCCCAATGTGCGGCTATAACGATTGTAGGCAACGTAGAACTGCCCCCCTCAAACTACGATAGAGCTTGTACTGACCAATGCCGTTTAAATGTATCCCGTCATGGGCCATAAAATTAGTTTTTGCTCTCCAAAACCCTTTATGGCTCCAGAACATTGCATAGGGGATGGGCTCTAGCACTACTTTTAAATACCGATTTAAGAGGATTACGTTCTTGTTAAAGGTAGGAGCCCCCGTTCGATAAATAGTTTGACAGACACATACACATATGACTTAAATCGAATCATGGAGGGACCTGGTAAGGTCTTCAATTGCTGAGCCAACGTTCACCGGAGAAAGATGGCTTAAGTCGTTAGTTTCTAGCTGTAAGATAACTATGTCAAGCTTAAACTGTGCAACCACAGAAAGATCAAATTGAACAGTCTTAAGGACTGTTCTTCCCCCGACTCCGTGCCATTTTAACTCTATGTCTTCGAGAATATTCAAGTTAGCATCGAGAGCAGCATTCCGCCCATGCAATGTATTCGCGTAAACGGCGAATAAGGAATGGCCAAGTATCAA
>NC_090892.1:8581781-8586781 GCF_036669925.1 Montipora capricornis
TTTGTTTATCCTTCCTACTCGATTACGTTTCTCGTACATATACCATCTGGCTGTTTCTGCAATTACAGTTTTTAATTTCACACAGAGTTTGTTTCATTTGTTAACCTTCTTGTGGGGTTGAGAGTTTGCTATCTGAATTTCTCCCCCTCATTTTACAGACTAACCCTAACTTTTGTCTATGATTTTTCCTCAAATCACAATCCACACACACATAATTCCCTCCAAACTACCTGCTGAATAGTGAATGTTTTAGTTAGTGGAGAGGAACCCCTTCTAATGACAACACCATTAGGGAAGCCACAAAGGTTGCTAGTGAAACTGCTGCTCATGATTACTATTAAATGACCGATCCGTGTAAGCGTCATGGAGCCATTTTCTACAAGCACTAAGCTTTTTCTGTTTTAAAAAACTTCGAGAAAATTTGATTTATGATGCATACTTATTATTTTCTAGACAGAACATGACGTTCATAAGTACTGTAATGTTTTTTTCCCAGTCTGCAACAGGTGCAAGGATTAATTGTAGATTGCCTGTCGACACATCCATCATTTGAGACTAAACAATTTCAGTGGCTTTATGGTAGACAAAAATGTTGTCTTTATCAAATGCATCCTGCATCCTCAACAGCTCAAAATCTAGAGATAATTGCTCTAGCGTTCCTGAACCCTACGGACTCTGGCCATCGGTTGAAATTTTTACTGCGCCAGTGATCGTAGTTTTAGCCCTGATTGGCGCACTCATTGTCATGGTTAATGGTCTTGTAATCTCTATGGCCTACAAAAAGAAAACTTTGAGGTCGTTTACGAACTTGTTTCTCGGTTCGTTAGCGCTCTCCGATCTCGTGAATGGCTTGGTGGGAGTTCCTCTCCTGTTGGTGTGTAACATGATAAGAGCAGATATATGCATATCTTCCGTCATTTTATTTCGATTCACCGGTATTTCGTCAATTTGTCATGTTCTTGTCATTGCCTTTGATCGTTTTTTCGAGATAGTACATCCATATAGGCGCGCGTCACTCATCACAAAAAGGCGCGCAATCTGTGCTATTTGCTTGGTTTGGGTGTTTGCGTGTTTATCCTCCGCCATTCAATTATCTTGGGATAACTTGAACTTCGGCGACGCTTCAGAATCTGAAGAGTCCGTCGATTTCGACACTGGGTACAGTATAATCTGCCTAGTACTTTTCTTCCTTGTTCCTCTACTGTTGGTGTGCTTCATCTATGGATGTATATTCTACATCTCCTTTAAGATTGCCAAAAATGATCGCCATCTGCAAGACGCCCTGCATCGGGGATCTCGTGCCGTTCATCGTGAGTGGCGAGGCCGAAGTGTGTTGGTGATAATGGTTGTAATTTTTGCGGGCTGTTGGCTACCAATTTTCTTGGCTATGTTGAATGATCATTCCAAAGAACCAGATTAAACTCCGTCTCTTCGGGTGCAGCGTTTGTTTTCTGTTCTTGGCTTTATTCCTCCACTGATAAATCCGCTGTTATGCACGTTGGCCAAGAAAGATTTCCGACAAGAGTTACGAGGGATGATCTTCAAACAGAAATGCCGTCAAAAATACCAGGAAAGGGCATACGATCCTCTTCTTCACTACGCTACGCACAGCGCGCAAAGGGAGGCAATAATTAAAACGGTACTATGACAAATGGAGTTTGACTGTGCTGGGTGCCTGAAGCACAGCGCAAACCAGCGTTTATTCAATATGAAAGACAAGTTATACCAAAAAATACAAGGAATCATCAAAGCCTCATTACAATTAAATATGACAAAGAACGAAAATATACAACAGACTAAATGTTATTGGCCAAAATATACTAAAACCGATACAAAAATTCGTGAAAGATTAATACAATCCTCGAAAAACTGACAAACTAAAAATTTGTCCATGATTACACTGGACGGCAAACCGACAAAAGCCAAAAGCAAAAAAACTAAGATGTAAAAAATAAGTTACAACACAAAGAAAAATAACACAAAAGAAAGCAGAAAGAAAAATTACACTGCAATAATACGTCGCCCGCTACGAAAAAACCAGTGGTAAAAAAACATCGGGCCAAAAAACCGACTTGAAAACGTAGCCCTCGATGGAAATGCGACGCATCACTGACTAACTCCGAGGATTAGTGTTTCAAGGTACTATATAGCATCAAGACGAACGGCTGTCTGGAGGCACAAATTTGCATATACTCAACAAAATTGCAGAACGGTTCTTGTGAACAAATACTTACTAAATTTTTAATCTGGTTTTACTTTCTCGTCTGTCGCGACTCCTGCGACATTGACAACAGGGAATTTAAGATCTACACGTCGACGTAGAAGACAAAATCACCCAGAAATATAAGTTCTAGTTTTTCTAGTTCTAGTTGGGGTGCAGCCGGATGGCGCAGTGGTGAGAGCACTCGCGTCCGACCAATGTGGCGCGGGTTCAATTCCCTGACTCGGTGTCATATGTGGATTGAGTTTGTTGGTTCTCTACTCTGCACCAAGAGGTTTCCTTTCTGGTTTCCCCTCTCCTCAAAAATCAACATATGACTTGATTTGCTTTCATTGTTAATGTCCCCAGTTAGTGCTCCAGCGCTGGAAGACTAGACACTTAAATACAGTTCCTTTCCTTTCCTTTCTCCATCATCAATATTTCTCGTTCACGTAAAATAGCACCCGGATGAAAGTATTGTGAATGGCCAGCAAACTCAAGTCAGCCGGGAAAATGTAAATAAGACGGCATGAGGACACCTTCAACGACGGGGGATCAACCCGGCGACTGAAAAATGACATTTCGTTACCATGAAATGAACGCGAGTCAGGAGCTCATAACCAATAACCAGGCGCCTATTTAACAATTTATTATTAACAAGGGCTACGAATCAATAGCCCATGAGGCGAAGCCTCTGTAAAAACACAGTTCCAAAAATAGGTTGAGTCGTACGCTTCTATCCATGATTTCGACGAAAACAAAAGATCTTTCGTAGCTCGTTTTTCTCGTCCACCAGCAATTGCACACGGCAGGTACAAAACACAGGTCACCCAATTGCACATTACATCATTGTTTTTTTTTATTCATTTATTTATTTTTTATTTATTCTCTCCACTATAAAGATGCAAAGGTATAAAACAAGAGGTAGGAACTATTGATAGCAGGGGAAGGGTAAAATATAGTAGAACTAATTAGGTGCCCTTTGTTGCCTTTAACATTTTTAGGATTGAGAGTATAGATTAAACATAAAACAAAGTACACATACAACATCCAAAGACATAGACGAGAAGATGATAGCAGGAACTAATAAAGAACATTAATACTGAGCAAGATAATAACGATACAAGGATTGCTTGAAACAATGCATACTAGGCTTTTGTCTGATTACTAATGGAATTCTGTTCCAAAAATAATGCCCTACAAAATGTGGATAGAACTTCCTAATATTTGTTCTGAAGTGGGCCACATTTAGGTGTTGAAGTTCGGCACTTCTTGTATTGTAATTATGTTAGTCAAATACATAGCTAAGATCAAGATTGGTAGATTTACAATCACAGAGATATTCATAAAGAAATTTACGAGCATATACAGTTCAACAATGTCAGGAAATTTGAGGAAACCCAGCGTAGTGAGGAGTAATATGTGTATGCGTGTCTCTAGAGATTGGTTTCAAACCTTCTATACTAGAAAATAGGAAAATTTTAGTTAAAATAAACAGGAGTCTTTTTGAAATCAAGTCTTAAAATTTGGGTCACTTAGCGTTTAGTTAACATAGTTTGAAATCCAAAGAAAATAAAAATTGATGTTTTTGGTCATAGTAGCACTTTGAAGTCTTGGCTTCAGGCATGTTTACAGTTAGAAAATTATAATGAACAAATTGACATGACATGTATCACTGGGCTTTAATGTAAGATAACATTGTGATTCATTTCTTACTATGTCTGCACACACTTTATTTAGTTCCTGTTCAATACAGTTTGTTTAATGACAGGAATTAAATTCACTTTTTGTCACACAACAAAGAAAGCAAAGAGTTCATCATCACGGATTTTAGCCAAGGAAAGAAACCGGAAGTGAACATACTATATGCCAGGACAGTCGTCTCCGCAAGATTTTTAAACCAACCGTCTTTCACAGAGAAAAAAAGGACTTGGCACTACACTAGTGTCAAGATAAGTTTAAAGGGAAAACAGCTTACTTCCAGATTGTTTGGTTGTTTCTAATCTTTTCTCTTCCTTTTAGCAGTGTAGGCCAGATTACCACATTTATTTTTTATTTTTCTTTAATCTACTTTGTTGGAGCGTGTTGTCTCATCGCACTTCGTAATACCTGTCACACTTTGTAATACCTGTCGCACTTTGTAATAACAAGTTGTCTCACTTTGCAACAAATTAAGCTGTCGCATTTTGTAATAACAAGTTGTCACACTTTGAAATAATTAAACTGTGGCACTTTGTAATGACAAGTTGTCGCACTTTATAATAAGCTTTCAAATTTGCTTTGAATGGCACGTTTGGAAGATATTGAATTTGACTTAACTACTTCCCAAGGGCGCAAATACGTTCTTCCTTGATATTTTCCTTTGCATACTTAACTGAGGGGAAGAAAAAGAAACGTGTTCTTCTACACGCTTCTCGCAATTGTTATTTTGGAGATCACATAGCTTGCGTAGCAACGATTGAATGTAATAAGTGAGCCGAGGGGAAATAACTCCTGGCAAATATAAAAAGATGCGCGAGAGGCTTGAGTTCAAGGGTTAGTAAGGGAGATGGAGGCTTTAAGTGTTGTGTAGCGGTATCAAAAAGAGAGGAATAGTCCAGTCTTAAGACTCAGACAACATTTAATAACATCGGTCAATATGGCGGAAAACCAGCACAGACTAAGCACACGGTCACAATTTACCCATAATTCTTTTGGGGCTTGTAAAATAATAATTAACAAGATATGACAAATGCTCCCTTTTGAAAGAAAACAACAACAACTCGTAAGTAAACTGTATCTGTTCAATAAAATCGCTCCG
>NC_090892.1:8596781-8609281 GCF_036669925.1 Montipora capricornis
CAACATCGAACATTGGTGGAGCGTTGAAAAATTGAAAAAAAAAAATTGTGGGAACCTGAATCAAAAAATCGATTAGGGATCAAATTTTCGAGCCATTGTGCAATTTGGTTTTGGCTTCCCGCCCGGAGATGGATTGAAGCTCTTTAATAAACGTTTGTTATTGTTTCACACCAACAGTTTTGCTCAGAGGAGATGACTGAATGAGGAAAGCACCGTTAACGATCGTTTTTACTCTCCCGCAAAAAATTACTTCCGACCGTTAATTGCAATATAAAATTAAATTTCCCAAGGATGTCACGGAAAAACATTGCCCAAGTTTTATAATTCCAGTCCGTAATTGAATATTACTCATGCTAAACCCATAGTGAAGACTCCAGTAACCAACACAACTAGATGTTCCGTGAGCGTACACTGGGTTGCCTTTGGTACGTTCAGCGTTCCAGGCAATTTTTTTCAAGTCAGGGGTCATTAAGACCATTTGAGGGGTCAACCAGAAGTCATACCAGCAGAGGCCCTTTGGCTCACACGTTCATACGACGAAACAGATCCTTTTCTGAGGTTAAAAACCTGGCTACCAGCCTATTAATTAATCATTTGTCAGAAAGAAGAAATTCCTGTCATCTTTAGAAAAAACAGACACGCAGTGCTTACGTGTGGTAGTGAAGTAACACAGCGGTTTATTCCGTATTGTCAATTGAGCTGCGTGTTGTCTTCCAGGAGATTCAAGTTGTCTTTGCGTAATATGTAGCTATAACAGTGCATGATATTGTTTTGGTATTGTATATCGTTGGGTAAATAGCCCCCTGAGAAGACATGTGGTTACTAGCAAAGTACTGAACCCAGAGAGATTGAAAAAATAAAAGGGAATCGAGAAACATTGGCTTCTGGGCTGACATGATGATCATTTTCAAGTTCCGTGACAACTTCCTTCCACCACAAGTTTAAGCGTGCACTCTGAGCATCTGACAGCTTCGTAATACAAAAGTTCACCGAACTTAATTCATATCCAGCGGGGTTAGTATCTGAATGGGTGACCTAAAAAATAAAACCGTTCGTTTTACAGAAGCATTGGACCGAAAATTCTGCTTTAACGCTAACCAATGCGAACTAAGCAAGCTACAGATTTTGTTAGCTTGCTTTATGCAAAAAAAATATTGATGCAAAAGTAAATAAATATTGATACACAGTTTTTAGGAAGAGCAGAAGGAAGTTTCGAGGATGGTCGATAGAGAATAAAATATTTTGCCATCAGCAATAAAATTTACGACATGAAAACAAGATTGATTTTGAACCGCGAATATAAAAAGTTACGATCAGCGACAAACATTGTGGGAGAGTTTTGCTACCTTCAATTTTGCTATTTTCCTTTTGGCTGCACAAATAAAGTGACATCGAATTCAGCGGGCGCCGTGATCAAGTTACCGCGGCATGTTTAATCGCGAAACAGTGAAGCATCTGTGTCAAATGATGGCAAGATATTGTTAGTTTTCTTTTTTTTCAAGTGCTATAATGTTTGACAAAGATCACAATCACCCAACTCTTGAGGTTGACCATTGTTTCTGCAAAGTCAAAAATTTACTCTCCAAGACGAGGTTATTTATCACCGGGTAATACCATCGTTTGGAGAATAGCAGCTACTTTATTTATTATTCAGCAGCGTCACAATTTTTTGCCGATATTGGCACTCATTTTATTGAAACTCAAGCACGCTTCCAACACACCTCGCAGTTACAGTGCATTACAAAAAAAAATTCTCCCTTATCATATTTCAACACACGTATGCAAATTTGTTATGCTCGAAAATTACACAACATGACAAAATTTCACAAAACATGGAAATCTCACAAAGATCTTTTCCAGCGAAACAATTATTTAAACAAACAACATATTTACTATAAGAGGCAAAAAACCCTTCCCATTTCAATTGCGTGTACACAATCGGTGTCACAAAGCATATGCAATTAAATAAGTTATTTTCATAGAGTTATGTCGTAGAGTTAGAGTTAAGTTTCCAAAATCCTGAATTCAAGATTTTGGGAGGCAACGTTCATAAAAGCTAAACTTTTGTTGGCCTAATTAGGCCTAACGTTAGCTTTTATGCATGTTTAGGATCCTTTTTGTATTTCTAAATTCAGGATTTAGGCCTTCCAAAATCTTGAATTCAGGATTTTGGAAACTTTACTCTAACTCTACGACATAACTCTATGAAAATAACTCTACTGCCAGTCAACCTCATTTCTGACAATTCACATCAAACCCTTTTTCGAAAAAACCTTGACCGTAGGTAATAAAGCACAAACGAGACAACAAGCTTTCATTCAAATAATTTTTCACTGTCACATTTCCAATTCTTTTTACCTTTGCAGAGTTGAGTACAAAACAAGTGCGTCCGGTGATTATTTTGTCAAGGCTTACCAAACTTTCGAGACGCCGTCGTCCTGTCTGGGAGCAGGACAAATTATTTTCGGAGGTGAAGTCTGACAGATTTGTCAATTTACATGCCATGATTATGATGATTTGATGGAAAATGTCAATCAATTGGTGTTTATTTCGGTGTGATTGACACTTGTGGTTAACAAATATTTTTCTGTTTCTCACTCTCAGTGCTTTCACGCTTGACAAATTGAAAATTTGGCAGAGCTAAATTTTGTCGAGATTTTTGGAAGGGCCAAACAAATTTTGTCAGTCCAGTGCGTCCGAAACCAAACCCCCAAAGCGGCGAAGATCCGAGGTAGCTCCCCCTGTGCGCACTAAATAAGATTAACGAAACTTTAAAACGTTTACACAAATATTACACATGTGCAAATTAGTCTACCTTTGATAATACGCGACGCTATTCAGAACGGGCAGACAAATCTCACAAAAACCTTTTCCAGCCAAAAATAATTTTATTGAACAAACAACATATTTGCTATTAGAGGGAAGAAAAAACTCTACATGATTTTAGCAAGTATTTGGTTAAGTCGAAAAGGCGGCTACTCAAATGATTCCTCGATCTCCTGGGTGACCCCGCAATACTGCGATACACTTGAAAACAAAATATTCCAATTTTCATAGTGTTGAATTAGTAAAATACATATCTATAATCACAAATACTCGATAAGCCTTGAAATAAACTGGTGTAGGTATTAGAATATCTGTCTAGTATTAAAGTGTGATGTAGTAGTTCCAATGTCTGTATTTCATTAAAATAAATTAAAAAAGATAATTCTGCTTCGCTTTACCGAAATTTGGCAGCAGTTGTGGTCGACGAGTCTCACACGGTGGAGATGCGGTCAGGAAAAACGGATTTCTCTATTACGATTCCCGTCGTTTCAAGTTTGTGTGCTAAAATTTTTCCCTGACGAACGAAACACATTTTCCGTGAAGGGACTTCGACGAATTACGTACAGAATATTCAGCTACGCTTTACAGCATCAGCAGTAGTTGTTAGGATTTTCTGGCGAAGGCTTCCTTTCTTTACAGTGGAGTTTCTGCCTCGAGCAATTTAGAAATACACAACGCGTGGCTGACTGTTTTTTTCAATGTTTACTTGTGGTGCGAGCTGATTGGCCAATTTTTGACAGCTCTCTCAGCGTGACATCTGGAGGCGGCATTCAAAATTCAGAGGACCGCAGAGGAAGAGCTTGCTCGCAGGCTGATTACTCATCGGGTTCCTGAGAAACGTATCTATTTTGACTTCAGGGTGTACTATTTACACAATTACACGATTTTTTGAAACAAACAACATATTTGCTATTACAGGCAAAAACCCCTTCCTATTTCAGTACCTGCATGAAGAGAAGAAACTCAACCGTGTCAAATATGCGCAAGCACTAAGCTTTTTGTTTTTTTAAAAACTTCGATAAAATTTGATTTATGATGCATGCTTATTTTCTAGACAGAACATGACGTTCATCAGTACTGTAATGTTTTTTTTTTCCAGTCTGCAGGTGCAAGGATTAATTGTAGATTGACTGTCGACACATCCATCTGTGGAGACTAAACACTTTCAGTGGCTTGATGGTAGACAAAAATGCTGTCTTTATCAAATGCTTCCCGGATCTTCAATTTCTCAAAATCTGGAGATAATTGCTCTAGCGATCCTGAACCCTACGGACCCCCATCGGTTGAAATTTTTACTGCGCCAGTGATCGTAGTTTTAGCCCTGATTGGCGCACTCATTGTCGTGGTTAATGGTCTTGTAATCTCTATGGTCTACAAAAAGAAAACTTTGAGGTCGTTTACAAACTTGTTTCTCGGTTCGTTAGCGCTCTCCGATCTCGTGACTGGCTTGGTGGGAGTTCCTCTCCTGTTGGTGTGTAACATGATAAGAGCAGATATATGCATATCTTCCGTCATTTTATTTCGATTCACCGGTATTTCGTCAATTTGTCATGTTCTTCTCATTGCCTTTGATCGTTATTTGGAGATAGTACATCCATATAGGCGCGCGTCACTCATCACAAAAAGGCGCGCAATCTGTGCTATTTGCTTGGTTTGGGTGTTTGCGTGTTTATCCTCCGCCATTCAATTATCATGGGATAACTTGAACTTCGGCGACACTTCAGAATCTGATGAGTCCGTCGATGTCAACATTGGGTACAGTATAATCTGCCTAGTACTTTTCTTCCTTGTTCCTCTACTGCTGATGTGCTTCATCTATGGACGTATATTCTACATCTCCTTTAAGATTGCCAAAAATGATCGCCATCTGCAAGACGCCCTGCATCGGGGATCTCGTGCCGTTCATCGTGAGTGGCGAGGCCGAAGTGTGTTGGTGATAATGGTTGTAATTTTTGCGGGTTGTTGGCTACCATTTTTCTTGGCTATGTTAAATGATCATTCCAACGAACCAGCTCCAACTCCTTCTCTTGTTTGGGTGCAGCGTTTGCTCTCTGCTCTTGGCTTTATTCCTCCACTGACAAATCCGCTGTTATGCACGTTGGCCAAGAAAGATTTCCGAGAAGTTTTACGAGGGATGATCTTCAAACAGAAATGCCGTCAAAAATACCAGGAAAGGGCACACGATCCTCTTCATCACTACGCTGCGCATAGCTCGCTAAGGGAGGCAATAAATAAAACGACGACACTATGACAAATGGTGTGTGACTCTGCTGGGTGCCTGAAGCACAGCGGAAACCAGCGTTTATTCAATATGAAAGACAAGTTATACTAAAAATACAAGGAATCATCAGTCTCATTACAATTAAATATGACAAACATCGAAAATATACAACAGACTAAATGTTTTAGGTAAAGACCAAAAATATACTAAAACGGATACAAGAATTCGTCAAAGATTAATACAATAGCTTACAATCATCGAAAAAATGACAAACTAAAAATATGTCCATGAAAACACTGGATGGGAAAAAAACCAAGATGTGAAAAATAATAAGTTACAACACAAAGGAAAATAACACAAAAAAAAAAAACCAGAAAGGAAAATTACACTGGAATAATACGTCGCCCACTACGAAAAAACTAGTGTTAAAAAACCTATCGGGCCTCTGGTGTGAGACTTTTGAACAACAATACTTGAATTGGCTATACATGGCTCTTATTGCTGGTTGTGCAACCAGGCCGGCTTCTGCAGAGGCCGGGGTTTTGCCCAACAGATCTTCATTTTCAGGAGACTGATGGAGGGTGCAGATGACCAATAGCTGCCACTATATTCCACCTTCATCGATTTCAAAAAGGAGTTCGACTCAATCGACCGCAAAGTGATGTTCAAGATACTGAGGCATTATGGGATCCCCAAGGAGACGGTACAAGCCATGAAAGCACTCTACGACAACTCGAGAAGTGCAGTGTACGTTGATGGACATCTCACCGAAGAGTTCAATGTCACCGCGGGAGTGCTACAAGGAGATGTCTTGGCACCTCTCCTATTCATCATCATGATTGATTATATGATGAGAATGGCTGAGGGAGGGGGGGAGCATGGATTCACCACCATGCCAAGGAGATACACATCCAGAGGAGGTAATCAATGACCTTGATTTTGCGGATGACATCGTCCTGCTCGAGAGCTCCTTGCAGAAAACACAAGTCCAGTTTAACACCACGGCTGAGGAAGCCAAAAAGATCGGCCTAGAAATAACTATTAAGAAGACAGAGTTGATGACAAACACCAACTGTCCGGACAACCTGACTCTGAATAACGAGGAAATTAAGCAAGTGAAGGACTTCACCTACCTCGGCTCGAAGGTGGCATCCACCGACAATGACGTAAAAAGGCGTCTCGGCCTACTCAGGCAGGTCAAGCAGAAGCCTCTGATCCTAGAAATACATCGACGTCAGCTGAAATCTCTAGGTCACATCTTGAGGAAACACCAGCCTATCAACAAATATGCCTTCTACCAACTTCGGCATGGAAAGCGTAAACCTGGCAGGCCAAAAACAATGTTCCACCAGTACGTTGCCATGGTGATAAACAGCGAGCATCCACCACTACCAAAGGAAATTCGACGGTTGGGGCAGGATAGGAAACACTGGAGGAAGATCGTGGCCGACTGCCTCGCATCCGGCTGAGTGAGTGATTGATGGTTTGCGTTTGACGTCACGGTGGCCATGTTGGTTGCTGTACAGAACAATGCAGTAAAATGTCTTTTGGGAATTTGAAGCTATTATTGTGCAAACCTTGTGGGGCCATTTTCTATTGTTTTGTACACCAACATGGCCGCCTCATCACGTGAACGCAAACCAAGAATAGGCGCTAGTGGAAAAAGCACTTGCTAAGCCTACTTTCCTCATATGCCAGATATAAGGTAAAAGTCTGGGCATGCTAGCTTTTTCTTGTCAAGGAAGCAATTTTTCCTGGTCAAGGGAAATTTGTGCACTGGTGGCTCAGTTGGTCAAGGGGAGAGACTAATGACTTCACTTCACTTCTCTTAAACAACCACTAACAGATTTTACTCAAATGCCAGATAATTTGAATACTCAATGGCATATACCTGACCAAAAAAAACTGAGTAGGAAATACTGCAACATAAAATCTGACCCTTTTACTGAAACACCAGAACTACAAAAACAAGAAAAATACATAAGACTTAAGGACGTTCTCGCCCAAAATGTTCCCACGTACAGATTTTTTTAAAACTTGCCACAAAGAAAGGTAATGATCTAATTTTGCCAAAGAGGAAAAAAATGGGGGGTCACCGTGCTCGTTTTCAAGATCATGATCGGAGAATTTTTAATCTGGTTCTACTTTCTCGTCTGTCACGACGCCTGCGACATTGACAACAGCGACTTTTAGATCTACGACGTCGACGAAGAAGACAAAATCACCTAGAAATATAAGTTCTAGTTTTTCTCAATTTCTCAAGCCAAGACTTGTCATTAGCTGGAAAGGTGTGGTTTCGCAGGAAAATCAATCTAAAAATAAAGTTCTCTTAAGATAACTCGGTCTGTAAAAACACAGTTCCAAAAATACGTTGAGTCGTACGCTCCTAGCCATGACTGCGACGAAAACAAAAGATCTTTCGTAGCTCCTTTTGTTCGTCCACCAGCAATTGCACACGGCAGGTACAAAACACAGGTCACAGGTCACCCAATTGCACATTACATCATTGTTATTTTTACTCATTTATTTATTTTTTATTCTCTCCACTATAAATATACAAAGATATAAAACAAGAGGAAGGAACTATTGATAGCAGGGGAAGGGCAAAATATAGTAGAACTAATTAGATGCCCTTTGTTGCCTTAAACAGTTTTAAGATTGAGAGTATAGATTAAACATAAAACAAAGTACACATACAAAATCCAAAGACATAGACGAGAAGATGATAGCAAGAACTAATAAAGAACATTAATACTGAGCAAGATAATAACGATACAAGGATTGCTTAAAGCAATGCATACTAGGCTTTTGTCTGAGTACTAATGTAATACTGTTACAAAAATAACACCCTATAAAATGTGGACAGAACTTCCTAATATTTGTTCTGAAGGGGGCTTCATTTAGGTGTTGAAGTTCGGCACTTCTAGTATTGTAATTATGTTGCTCAAATACATAGCTAAGATCAAGATTGGTAGATTTAAAATCACACAGATGTTCACAAAGAAATTTACGAGTATATACAGTTTAACAATGTCAGGAGATTTTAGGACACCCAGTTGAGCGTAGTGAGGTGTAATATATGTATATGTGTCTCTAAAGATTGGTTTCAAACGATTTATACTAGAAAATAGGAAAATTCCAGTTAAAATAAACAGGCGTCTTTTTGAAATCAAGGCTTAAAATTTGGGTCACTTATCGTTTAGTTGACATAGTTTGAAATCCAAAGAAAAATCAAAATTGATGTTTTGGTCATAGTAGCACTTTGAAGTCTTGGCTTCAGGCATGTTTACAGTTAGAAATTTATAATGGCTAAATTGATATGACACGTGTCACTGTAAGATAACCTTGTGATTCATTTCTTACTATGTCTGTACACACTTTATTTAGTCACATTAATTCCTGTTCAATACAGTTTGTTTAATGACAGGAATTAAATTCACTTTTTGTTACACAACAAAGAAATCAAGGAAATCAATCATCACGAGAAGATTTTAAGCCAAGTATAGAAATCGGAAGTGAATATATCGCATGCCAGGATAGTCGTCTCTGCAAGATTTTTAAACCAATCGTCTTTCAGAGAGAAAAAAAGGTTTTTAGCAGTACAAATATGATAGTGTCAAGATAAGTTTAAAAGGAAAACAGCGCACTTCCGGTTGCCTTATCTTCATTTTGTACAATTTCATCCTGAGTTTGTTGATGTTTGGTTGTTTCTAATCTTTTCTCTTATTTTTAGCATTGTAGGCCAGATTACCACATTTATTGTTATTTTTTTAAGTCTACTTTGTTGTCAAACAAGGCATCCCACGTAGACGCCATGGTTGGAACGTGTTCTGTCGCACTTTGTAATAATCATCGCACTTCGTAAAACCTGTGGAACTTTGTAATAACACCTGTCGCACTTTGTACCAAAAAAGCTGTTGCACTTTGTAATAACAAGTTGTCTCACTTTGCAGAAAATTAAGCTGTCGCACTTTGTAATGACAAGTTGTCGCACTTTGAAATAAACTCTTTTTCTACAGGGGGGCCTCAGACGGAGTCGATTTGTAAAAACAAGTGGTCGCACAAATCTTTGAAATTTCCTTTAAATGACATGTTTCATAGATATTGCATATGACTAAGGAGGCTCGAAATAGTTTCTCCTTTTTTTCAAACAAATAAACATATTCTGTTCTTCAGTTAGGGTAAACATATCAAGACGAAATTTGGCCAGGGTATTAAGTACCCATCGTAGATTTCTCACATTATATTACAGAACGACATTAGGCATTTTCTCTTAAGCCTTAAAATCAACATATGTTGTCTTTTCTGAAGAAACGGAACGGTGAAATTTTCCCATTCAGCGTCACCAGATAATATTACAAATACTCTCTAAAATATTTAAAATTCAACAAAATCTGTAGGTCAGTTTTTCGGAAAAATCATTTTTTTTTAATGTCTCTATTTTGTTTTTTCCACGTACATAATTTTTTTAAATTTGAAAGACAAACGTTTTAAAATAAAATAAAAAATCACCGTCTGGAAGCAGAGATGTAAACGAGTAAAGCTGCAAAATCAGGAAAATTGAGGGGGTTATAAGATCACCATTTACGCATGCGTCACCCACTCATTCGAGTCCCCGCGCGAGTGGAGCTACAGGCCAACACAAACGGATTTAAGTGACCATTAAACTCTCGCGTAGAATTTTCGTAGTTCTCGTGAATAGGATATGTCTATTTATACTCCATAATATATAGGAATTATGAGAAAGGTGAGCGAAATTAGCGGTATTTGTTTATTTCTGGTGACCCATTTCATGAGCTGACGCGAGCAGAGGGAAGAACAAGAAACGCGTTCTTCCACACGCTTCTCGCAATTTTTATTTTGGAGATCGCGCAGCTTGCGTAGCAACGATGGAATGCAGTAAGTGAACAGAGGGGAAGTAACTCCTGGTAAAAATAAAAAGATGCGCGAGAGGCTTGAGTTCAAGGGTTAGTAAGGGAGATGGAGGCTTTAAGTGGCTCGCTACTTGTTCTATATGAGGTTTTCTTTTGGGGGGAGGGGGGTGTGGGGAGGTGGGGTAGTCACAGGATTTAAAATAGTTACTACAATCGTGGCTAAAAGTCGGGATACCTTGAACACCATTACAAGTTCCAAAGTTCTTCGAAGTATGCACGCAACTAGCGATAATAATCTACGACCTTTCGATCTCGCTGAGATCATTTTCAAGTAAAAAAAAAAGAATAAAACTTTGCATATAAGAAGTAAAATCATACGTGAGAATATGAAAAGCGATAAAAATGTGGAAATGTGTACTAAGCGTTACAAAAGATAAGTGATAAAAACTACAAAAGGCTAGATAACAATAGGACAAAAAGCTTTACAAAAGAATATATGAAATACTCCGAGCTATAAAAATAACTTTGCGCGGATGGAGTCAGACTGCGTGTTCAAAGTTGGCTTTAGCTCTTTTACAAACAGCATCTCATAAATTAAGCAGTCAAATCTGCTCTGGCACTTCCGTAAGAAGTGCAAATCTTTTGTAAAGCTTTTTGTCCTATTGTTAGTCTCTTTTAGTTTTTATCACTTACCTTTTGCAACGCTTAGTACATATTTCCACATTTTTATCGCTTTTCATATTCTCATGTGTGATTTTACTTCCTATATGCAAAGTTTTATTCATTTTTTTAAAACTTGAAAATGATCTCAACGAGATCGAAACGTCGTCGTTTTATCGCTAGTTTTTATCTTTAAATGTTTCGAAGAAACTACTTATTATACACGCAACGCAGTGTAAATGGTCTATAGACCTTATTCATAAATGGCGGCCAATTTATAATTCTTTTGTCGAAGTGCAAATTAGCCTACCAAGCCTCGATACAATACAGTGAATTGAAAAGATTTCTTGCTCTAAAATGAGGCTTGGTAGGCTAGCTAATTTGCACGTGGACAAAAGAATTATAAATGTGACCGCCATTTATGAATAAGGTCTATACTGAGGTCTGCACAGTAGATGCAAGCATGGTAAATTATCGACTTTATAGTTGTATCGTTCTTCGCTTGGTGTGCGCTGAGGTATTGGAAGATTGGAGTGACAATGAGGGGTGGGGCCATGAAAGCAAAGACTGGATAGATCCTATCTTATATTCTGAATTTCTGATGCATGATATCTTTAAGATTGGAGAAATTGTCCTCGTGGTCTATTTGATGAAGAAAATAATTTTTTCACTGCTGCCTCTGGATCAAAACCCAGAAATGATGGGCCCTGCAGTGAAATTCCCATGAGATCTTCAAGGATTTATCCACCAAAGGAGGAACGTGAATCATTCTTGATTCTATTTTGCTCTGATTATGCCCTTTCACAGCTGAGAAGCGGAGATCGAAAGAACCAATAAGATTTCAACCAAGTGGAGTCCTTTTTTGAGATCATCTTTGTAGGGTTTCTTTGTTAGAAGGGTAGTCACCTCAAAATGACCTCATCGATCTAGGGCAGGAGTCATTTGCACGTCTCACACAATGGTTTCCACTAATACTTCAAGGCAAAGGCTGTCACATTGCATCCATACTACCTCTGGTCAGTATTCAGCTCAAGTGCAAAGCAACCCTTGTTTGCATCATACCTTGTGTGAGACGTACAAATGCCTCTTAACCTAGATCGATGAGATCATTTTGAGATGTAGACCATGCATCGTAGTAAGACTAGCATGTCTTTAACCACTTGGTTGGGATCACGGGGAGCAGAGGAAAACCTTTTTGCCCGGGATATGCAAAAGAACACTAAATCTCTCCTTCTGTCCTGAGCGTCGTCTCTCAGCAGTAAAGTAAACAACGTTCTCTCAGAGAAGACAGATGTTTTTTTACACACACGGTCAATAAAAAGGAAAGGAACGAGAGGTACTTGAACAAGATCAACACCGTATGCAAATACTCATCCACCTTTTTGAAAACGAAGTCAGAGATTTTGCGGCAATGGAAGGCTTAAACTTACAAGTAACTGAAGATAGAAGCATACACAGTGCATTTTTACCTTCGACACACTCATCCGAAAAAAAAATTGGTTTCTGCCCACGTCCCTGATCAGGGAGACGTGGGTTCGAGTCCCGCTCAGGGCAGAAACCAATTTTTAGGATCAGTGTGTCGAAAGTAAAAATGCACTGTGTGTGCTTCTCTCTTCAGTTTTTTGGAAACGAGACCGCTGAAATGGTATCCAGGAGTGACGATACCACCCCCATAGAATGGCTTCTGAATGAAATTTTGGAGAAAATCCTTTCCGAGGCGTTATTAACTTCAGGTTTTTCGTGGCCTAACCATGTATGCTGGATGAATAATACCCTATTTAAAATAAAACGTCCATTTTAGTGATAACACTCGTGGTCTCGATGCTGCCCAGTATGTATTTCTCTGATGGTGGTGAACTTGGCATTATCATCGTCAGAAGGCTAAGTAAGGAGCCTTTTGGATCTTAGAGTGGTGTGCT
>NC_090892.1:8616781-8621781 GCF_036669925.1 Montipora capricornis
AAGGCCACCGGTCCCAAAATCAGCAAGACCGCCCCTATCAAATCAAAGGCGGGAACAATCATCACAGACAAAACGAAACAACTTGAAAGATGGGTGAAGCACTACTCCGAACTGTATTCAAGAGAAAAAATCGTTCAACTGTCCGTCCATGACGCCATCGATCGTCTCCCGCAGATGCCCGTATTGGATGAGCCACCACCATTAGAAGAGCTCTCCAAAGCTATTGATAAGCTGCCATCAGGGAAAGCTGCCGGGAAGGATGGTATCCCAGCTGAAGTCATAAAGATTGGCAAGTCAAGTTTGCTGGTACCCCTGCACAAGCTCCTAACGCAATGCTGAAAAGAAGGCTCAGTACCTCAAGATATGAAGGATGCCAACATAATCACGCTGTTCAAGAACAAGGGGGACCGACACGACTGCAACAACTATCGTGGTATCTCTCTACTCAGCATTGTCCTACACAGGCTGGAAACACTCGCAGAGAGGATATACCCTGAATCCCAGTGTGGCTTTCGCTCAAAGAGGTCAACTGTAGACATGATTTTCTCTGTCCGCCAACTACAGAAGAAGTGTAGAGAACAGAACCAGCCTCTCTATCTGGCTTTCATAGACCTGACCAAGGCTTTCGACCTCGTAAGCAGGGACGGCCTGTTTAGTATGCTCCCTCTGATAGGATGTCCACCAAAGCTCCTCAGCATAGTAAAATCCTTTCATGTCGGTATGAGAGGCACTGTACAGTTTGATGGTGATATCTCCAGCGACTTTGAAGTGAAGAGTGGTGTAAATCAGGGTTGCGTGTTAGCTCCCATCCTCTTCGGTATTTTCTTCTCTCTTCTCTTGAAACATGCCTTCAAGTCCTCAACTGATAGCGTCTACCTCCACTCCAGATCTGACGGTCATCTCTTTAACATCTCGAGATTACGTGCCAAGTCAAAGACGAGGGCAGTCAACATCAGAGACCTATTGTACGCTGACGATGCAGCTCTGGTCTCCCACTCAGAAGACGGACTTCAAAGGCTACTTGACAGGTTCTCCAACTCCTGTGATCAGTTTGGCCTTACAATGAGCCTGAAGAAGACCCAGGTTATGGGACAGGCTACTCCAGCCCAGCCTCTTCTGAAATTTAATGGGGGAAACTTAGAAGTTGTCCATCAGTTCCAGTATCTAGGCTCTACAATGACTGACACCTTATCTCTGGATGTGGAAGTCAGTAAGCGCATCGGCTTGGCTTTCACAACTCTGTCCAAACTCGCCAAGAGAGTTTGGGAAAACAAACACCTGAAAACACCCACTAAAGTCAATGTCTACGAAGCCTGTGTCATCAGCACTTATTGTATGGCAGTGAATCTTGGACAACATATTCCACTCAAGAACGGAAGCTCCAAGCTTTTCACCTAAGTTGTCCTCGTAGAATTCTTGGAATTACTTGGCAAGACAAAGTGCCAAACAACGAGGTCCTCTCCAGAGCAGGGATTCCATCAATGTATACACTTCTACGTCAACGCCGTCTACGCTGGCTGGGTCATACCCACAGGATGGCTGATGGCCGCATTCCAAAAGACTTGCTTTACGGCGAGCTCGCAACAGGGTCAAGAAGAAGAGGTCGACCTCACCTTTGCTTTAAGGATGTCTGCAAGCGTGATATGAAGGCCTGCAACATCAACACGAAGTCATGGGAAGCTTTTGCGGACAACAGAACTATGTGGAAACAAATTGTTTTACAAGGTCTGGAAAGTGAGGAGAAGGCAGTTCGTACTGCAAATGATGGAGCCAGAGCAAAAAGAGCAGCCAGACAGCAAGCTTGTACTACCTCACAGCAGCCCTCGGTCCTTGTTTGTCAGTTTTGCAGCAGAAGCTGCTCTTCCAGAATTGGTCTCTTTAGCCATTCAAGACGATGCTCCTCATTCAAATCACAGGGTGCTACTCCATAGTCTTATAGACTGAAGAATGCCACAACAACATGGCCCCTGAACAGAGAATCCTTCGTTCGCTATTTTAACTCTGAAACCGCTCCTACCAATTTATTTTTATATAGGATACTTCGCCCCCATTGTAGGACGTGAACGAGACTGAATAATCGCGAAAGACATAATTGTGATAGAGCCAAGTTATATTTTGAGGTGACGTTTTCGTCGATCGTCACTGTCGAAGATCTTAAATTCCCTAATAACACGTCAGCTCTTGCTGATCACGTAATCTGAACTGGCCACAACATAAAATCGGACCACTTTGAAATTCTAGCCACAAGCAGGTCCGACCGACATTTTACCATAAAAGAAACTTTTTTTATATGTGATCTTCAGCCATCCTTAAATGAATACGTTAACAGTGAAAAGCTGTACCTTTATTAAGTAATGGTCCGGCTAAGAAGCAGGCAGCCCAGCGGCAAAAGTACTTAGAAGCTGCGAAATATTAATTTTTAACTTCACTCCAATCGAGGCATCTGATTGGCTAATATCGGAAAATGTCGAAAAAAGATGAGAAAAAAATGAAAAAAAAGCCTTTTTTGGATTTCTTCTTCCCCATGCCCTTGATCTCTGTCTCTCGGCCAAATTTGGGCATTGTTCTATGCGCCAATCAAATGGCGCATAGAATCTTGACGATATTTACAAACATAGTTTTTGAAGGCATAATGATTTGTTCTACGAAACAGAATCTAATTTTTTAGACGGCAAGTCGATTACATTTTTCATTGAAATTCAAATTTCGCGCTTTTAGCTGCTTACACCAATGGGAACAGCCGAACTTAATTTGATTCAAATTGTTGGCACATTTTAAGTAACCGCCGCTATTGCCGCGGGCTATTGTTTTTCTGCCTGCTTCTTAGCCGGACCATTACTTAATAGGTTTTACATGTGTATTAGGTATATGCATTTACAGTGTCTATGTTTTCTCTTTTGTTTCATTGTTTCTTGTATATCTTTGTAAAGTATTCTGTTACTTCCTTTTGTTACTGTTTGTCTTACTATAGAGTTGCGTGTGAAGACTGAAGATTATTAATGCCAGTGAGCCACATGTGACCTAAAACGTGGGAAAGAGTATTTGCTCAATTGTATATTGCTTCGTTTTAATCCCATAATGGTATTGACGTTAAATTGAACTCAGCTCCGATAGCTCAGAAAACCTGGTTGTGGTCATTGTTATTTCGAAAGGAACGTGGTTCTGGTCATTGCTGTCTAAGGTCTTCGAAATAATCAAATACCGCTAATTTCGCTCACCTTTCTCCTAATTCCTATATATTATGGAATATAAATAGACATCTCCTATTCACGATAGCTACGAAAATTCTACACAAGAGTTTAATGGTCACTTAAATCCGTTTCTGTTGGCCTTTAGCTCCACTTGCGCGGGGACTCGAATGAGCGAGTGACGCATGCGTCAATGCTGATCTTGTAACCCCCTAATTTTTCCTGATTTTGCAACTTTACTCGTTTATATCTCTGCTTTCGGACGGTGAATGTTTTTCATTTTTTGCATGTTAGCTTAGATTAATTTTAACGTTTGTCTTTCAAATTTTGAAAAAAAATTCCGTATGTGAATTAAAAGTTAGTTGATTTTTAGTTGAAAGTTGATTTTTCCGAAAAACTGGCTTACATATTTTAGAGAGTATTTCTAACATTATGTGGTAACGCTGAATGGGAAAGACAATATATATTGATTTTAAGGTTCAAAGAAATGCCTAATATAACGTTATTTTGGAGGAAAATATAATGTAATTTCGTCTTGATATGATTACCCTGACTGTATCTAAGGACAGAATATGTTTTTTATCTTGAGTCATTTGCAAACATTAAGACATCGAGAGCTCCGCAAGGCGCCGCACTAGTTTCCTGAAGAGATTGGTAGACGAGGATAGAAACAAATCGTTTGGGAGAAATTAATGGCCACAAATGTGACGAGTTTAATTGAAGGTTACAAACAAAGATTAAAATCTCTTCAGGAAAGGTGGGGTTAAAAATTTCGCCACCAGTAAAAAACTACATAAGAAATATTGTCAGTCTGCGGGTCGGAGACCGGGGAGGTGGAGGGAAAAAGAACAATACGACTGAACTCTAAAAGGCAGAGAAGTCTTCTTGCGATGATGGCAATAGTATAAAAGAGGCCCCGTGTACGTCATAACCGACCTTTGTACTTAACTTTAACACGCGCCCATTTTTCATTGGACAGGATACTTCATATTTGCCAGATTAGAGCACAACCCGCAAACTGATAAGACAACGGAAATGCCTCGCGATAAAATAATATGTTTTCGGTCAACGGCAAAATGTTTGTTTTTTATCTTGAGTCATTTGCAAACATTAAGACATCGAGAGCTCCGCAAGGCGTCGCAGTAGTTTGCTGAAGAGATTGGTAGACGACAATAGAAACAAATCGTTTGGGAGAAATGGCCACAAATGTGACGAGTTTAATTGAAACTAAGGTTACAAACAAATATTAAAATCTCTTCAGGAAAGGTGGGGTTAAAAATTTCGCCACAAGCCACAACAATGTGGCAACCCCGCTAAGGCGCTGGCGGAACTCTCGAAAGGAAAGGCACATCGAACAGTGGCACTACAGCCCCTGACTGACCAGCGTCACTGAGTAGAACGAAAATTACGTAAAAAAGATAAAATGACGAAAACTTGGGTATTGTTAATAGCCCGGAAACAGCCTTTGTCTGACACAACCGAAACAACAATGTGGAATAACCAACCATGAATCTTACTACGAATACACGATGACGCAGGTCTCATACTAAGGAGAACTGGTAATACGAACCCTGGCAATGCCTGAATAAAGTATGGCCATTTAAGATAGTGAGTAAATGAACGGCAATGAAGAAGCAGTCCAAATACCTGACCTTCTACATTGACCCGACTAACACTGTAAGAGCTAATAGGGCATAGACCCGCGATATTCCAAAAAGTAACTAACTTATAACCCAAAGAATCGAATAAGCACTGTGCTGAACAGTTACACTAGAAGGAAGTTAGTCAATGAACAGATGAAGAGGCAGTCCT
>NC_090892.1:8636781-8649281 GCF_036669925.1 Montipora capricornis
GCATACAACATACTTCGATAAAATATTAATGTGTCTCAGTATAACAAAATGGCTTTTATGTACATCTCATACAAGTCAGTTCTTACAGAAAGAAGTCAAACATAAAATGGAACATGCCTTAGGATAACTGATGCAAAAATTTTGCAATCGTTGAACTTTACCACTGTGTTTTTTTTCTCCAACAGAATTGTTTCCGAAAAGAAAAAAAGCCTTGTGATTAAGCTGATAATTAATATTACAAGCATAGTATGCTCCCAGCAAAAAAGTTAAAGCAAATGAAAGTTTTAAGAAAACCTTGCTTTCTGCCAAAAGTTACAGTAAATAGCTCTAGTTCACTTAGTGTGCCAGAAGCAACAATCCTTGCAAATGTTGTTTTTAGAACGTCACTGTTGATTGACTCATCATCCTTAAAAGGAATTAAAGAGAATAATGATTAGTATAACCCCTTCCAAAATTAAGATCATTCCACAATATTCTAACCAAATAGGAAGAGAGCACAAATCCAATACATCCCTAATCCTGAGAAACAAAAGAGGCCAGCCAACCATTTTGGTGTGCCAAATAAATGGAACTACATGTAATACTTGCATGAGAAATTATATACATGTACCTGTAACATTCTTTTGATTCATTGAGTAACTTAGTGTAAGTTATCAAATTAATTTAGTCATAATGAAAAAAGTAAACATATAGTAGTGGAACTCATAGAACAAATCTTGACAATATCTTGCCAGACGCTGTTATTATTTATGTGTGATGGGGTATTTAGAATTATCTCAAATAGGAGTATTTCAGATTTTAAAGTGAAAGTAGATCTTGGGTGAGACAGTGGATAAATAAAACTGCAGAATCATCTTCCACTAATCGCCAGGCACTATTAGTTTATACTTACACAGGCCTGTAACTGAGACGGTGCTTTATAATTATTTTATAACAGTGACTGTCAAGAATTAGTTGTTAAAGTGTAATTTATGTGAGTTATTTGTAAATACTGTATCTATATGCACCACTTGTTTAAAAGCAACAACCAGCTCCTAAGTCTTTCAGACTTTCAGCTGTTTAACTGCATTACAGCTTTTTACAGAAACATGCCTCAAAGGGATTTTTTCATGGCACCAACCTTTTCTTTTCTTCTTGGCTAGCCTCAGCACTTTCTGTAACCAACTCTCTGCCCAAACTTCCCAGCAATCTTTTAATGAACCAATTCCCAGCTGTACCCGCCTCCAATTTGAACTGTTATCAACAAATAAATATAGTGAAAAGTTTCAGTTTTCTTAGAAGAAAGTAATTCACAATCTCACTCACATTCCAAACAAAAATTATTACTGTTACTTACAGAAAAAAGATGTCATAAAAATTACATCCAGATAATAACACGCAATATCACCTGTCTCATATAAAATACTGGTAATAATAGAGCTGATCATTTCTAAGGCGTATGACAACTGCAGACTGCCTACAAATAGCTTTCAATAACTGTGAGTTAGGGTTAGTTTGTGGTCTGCATTCTGCAAGTGTCAGACACTGTCATTTCTGTTAAATAATATTATAAGTGTGTGAAAGCAGACTCATCAAAATTTGGCTCTCTTTTCTCTAAACGCAAATAATAACAATCTCAAGCATTAACATACTATTTGCATTGAGTGAAATAGTTTAAATGACAGCTTAAGCTTTCTGCTTTCTGTCATGAGAGCACTCTAATACCAGATCATTTTGCCTATAAGCATTTGATCTAAAGCTTTATTGCTCTTTTGAAATACATGCCAATTTGTTAAAGCACTTAAGCCAAACTAAATATCCGTGCCTGACAAATCTGGTACTTGAAGGTGCATGTGAAAAGTCTGAATTCTACATAAGCTGTAAACATTTTTAAATTGTCACTTTTGACAGTAAGGCAATACAATATGGCCCGATTCAGACGCTGCACTTTTCATGATTAAGTACATGAAAAGTTCGGCGTTTGAATCGATTAAGAAAAGCTATTTCAATTTGGAATGGCTCAGGCGGTCTTTTCAACTGGCCTAGACGGGAATTCGGCTTTAGCATGGCCGTGGATCGGCTTTGATTTCAGACGTCGAACATTCCATGTGCCGAACTTCATGCATTAACCATGTTTTGCCTTCTACATGAAAATCGCTGACAAAATCAATTGGTTTTCTTGGTAATGGCTTTGGAACTGCTGTGGATCGGTCAATTAAGTTCGACTTCTGAATCAACAGGCGTACTTTTCTTAATTTGAATCAGTCGAACTCGAATTGAGTTCGGCTCAAGAAAAGTACGCAGTGCAATGTCTGAATCGGGCTAAGGCATCAAATATTATCTGCTCATAGTTCAGTTAACGCTTACCTTTTTTCTTGAGTTGTTGTAAGCATTTCCTTGCTTTGGATCAACATTTAAAGAGTACACAAACGAAAAACTCGTCAGCACAAATTGTGATCGTTGATTCAAACGTGAATAAAACCGCCGAAAGACCCGCCGATCCCCGCCGAAATCAGTAAGAGCTGCACCGGTGACTGCTGACCAAAACGGCTCACTAGCTTCCAGTCTGTTCTCTAGTGCGTTATCCAAGATGGCGGCGGATAACGATCTTTCTTTCTTAGCGCGTCGTCCAATCAAAAACGAAAAAACCAGCAAGATTCAGAGCGGCCTCATCGTATTAACCCTCACTAAATTAGGATTTTAATCCTGTAAAAGTGTTGACTTGGAAGGGAGTATAATTTACTCTTAATTAGTGGAGTACAAAATAAGAGTAAATTTTACTACGTTTAGTTTACTCCACTTTTTCACTCCACCTCCTTGAAAACAAAGAATTAACCAGAGGATTCCACAAAAATAAAACAAACCTATCTTAGACTGGCTAAGTTTAAATTTACTCTACAAAAATACATAGAAGTAAAATCCTCTTCTACTTTTTTTCTCAAAAAGTATAATTCAAGTGGGGTAAACGTTAATCAGTATCCCGATAAATAGGAGTAAAATTAACTCCAGCACATTATATTACTCTGAAGGGGGAGTAAAATTTACTCTAGCAAAGTCAGTGCATTTGACTATTAAGTAGTAAGAGTATAATTTACTCTTGGTGGAGTTAAATTAACTCCTCTTAGGAGTACATATTACTCCGCTTTATTTTACTCCAGTTTTTTACTCCAGCACTGGAGTGAAATTAACTCTGAAAATAACAGTGAAACCAAACGATCATCGCGGTTAATAATAGCAATTAAAGTTGCAAAATCTAGGCTTGAACATGCCGGCGCGAACGTGCAGCCATACGTGCCGTGTCGAGTTCTTATTAGAAAATGTTAGCATCGACAACGAGTGTGATCTCAAGTACGACTTCTGGGATTTTGGTTACTGCGCATCCGCACTGCGCAGCCCGGCCAATCCCGTCCCCAGAGTCCGCTTTTCTTTTAGTCCGCACCAAGAACACGGACTCTGGCCACTTCCAATTTATGCGCAGTCGGAGTGAAGGTCCATTTCGTAACCGTTGCCAACCACCGTTGTTTCAAAGCCGGAAGTCCGTGATTTGCCGGGACTTCCTGCCTTGGAAGTGGCCAGAGTCCGTGTTCTTGTTGCTGACCAAAAGACATGTGGACTCTGGGGACGAGATTGCAGCCCTGCGTGCTCAACTCGTCCCGGCAAGTTGGTCTGCGACGACTCAACATCGAAAACTCACAGCGCCAAGTGCGAGTTTGCCAAAAGGCGTTTACTTTTTGCCGATTACTGTAAAGGACTTCAACTAGAAAAAGTCGAAACACCAGCAACTCATTCAAAACTGGCGCCGAAATATGAACTTCGTCCCATAATAGTATTTTCAGTAAACTGGAACTCGTATTATACGCATACCTAAATACGACATCTAGAAAGAGTACGGGTTGTACTTTTTCTTTTACTCGCACTCGTTGCCGATGCTAACAAATCAAGTACACCGGAGTCAAGGTTTAAGTGTGAGTGAAGGTATATGAAAGCAGTGACTGAATTAAAACTATGGATGTGAAACGACTTTTAAGAGCAAGAGCAGAGTATAACTAAAAAAAAGGTGGTACAGAAATTTGTTTTTTTAGCCTTCTCTACCACTACTTACGTTAAGTCGCTTTGTAAAGTGAGACAGCTTTTTTGCAGAGAAATTCGATTCAAAATGAGGCCACATCGAGTGCAAGAAGTCTCTCTTTTGCGCTATATCGTTAAAACGAAGACGAAAGTATCGTACGGCGAGCTTCCAAAATTTCGAACATCGAGTAGAGAAGCTTCGATCCGCAAATAAAGTGGGCAAAGAATCAATGAGGAAGATGGGAAAAATTGTGTACCCAGAGAAAAATCTACGAGTCAGGTTTTGATCAACTGAAATTCAGCTTTCATACGAGGCGCGGACAGTGACCATGCACTACTCTAGCGTGATTGCCTTTATCCTTTTGAATTTATGATAATTGATTGATTTGTTATTAGAGGGGGGTCAACGGGTGGGCCGTGTCCATCCAAAGATAACTGGAAATTCGATGCCACTAAAGAAGAATGGACCAAATTGGACGAATGCTCAACCCCAAGGACTTACCCTTCAATGGCTATGCTTCCGCCACTGAATGGTAGCGTGCGAAGAGTCGTGTTATATGGAGGTCAAGAACATAGAATATCAGTGCTGGGGGTAAGTAACTAAGTAAGTAAGGAAGTAAACATACACTTTATTTAATGAGGGTAGCACTTAATATTGTTATATAGCTGAGTTTTTGCCCCAGCAGCGCAAGCTCTCATTGGTTACTTCGAGGTCACATGACACCTGACAATAAAACTGTTTCCCGCCAAAAGTTTCTGAGCAGGTAAAAATTTATGACGTCAGAGTGTAACAGTGCACTGTTACCCGCAAATGTTGACCGACGATCGCCGTTGCTGTTGCCGTTGCACGTTTTTCTTTTTGTGCTATTTAACAAATCACTTAATGACTGTTCCCGAGAGAAACAGTTCATTTTGTTTCCCTCGAATCTAAATGTTTCCCTCGGCTGCGCCTCGGGGTAAAATTGAGATTCTCGGGAAACAAAATGAACTGTTTCCCTCGGGAACAGTCATTAAGTGTTTGGTGGCCTTCAGAATAAACCAGACCACAACACCGGGAACTCTTAGTGCGGGGCCTTTCGGAGCAAGAGGCCCCCGGTTCGATCCTTGGTGACTGCAACGTCTGTTTCGACTTTCCTCTGATCAGTGTAGCTATAGCCTTAAATACCCGTAAAACGGAGCACTAACAGAGGAAGGGAGGGGGGAAGGGAGGGGAGGGGTAAGGGGCGCACCGTCTGCTTCCATTGATACCAGTTTAGTATAGAGCGGTTTTCAATCGAGTGTCGTAAAACCAAAACCAAAGTAATTAGTTTGGCCAATCAAAAAGGAAGGAGACAATCCAGTAAACCAATCAAAACTTGAAGTAATTACACGTACCCGAGACAAAGCGCGGGAAAATGTGCACGCGCGAGCCACGATTGGTTTTGGTTTCACTTCTGATTGGTTGAAAAAATGGCGCGAGAACTTTGAACCGATCACTGAGTGAAGTAATGCAAAACCAAAGTAATTATCTAATTACTTTCGACACTCAATTGAAAACCACTCTAATAAAGTGACTTTAAATTTACCTCTACCTTAACTCTGTGCTCTGCTCTTTCCGAATAGTGTGTGGGATCTTTAACGTCCCACACAGGTTATGAACATGGAAGAGTAGATTTATAGTCCTTATCCGAGACGACTTGGACGTCTAACCATTTGTGGATTTTATTACAAAGGCAACAGCTCTTCCTCCTCACTTATCTTATTTAAAGACCCTGAGTGTTTGTCTGGTCGGAGATGAACTCACGATCTCCCGCACGCCTTATCCAAGGCTAACCGATCGGCGGTTTGCAAGTGAAAGCAAAACAGCGATAAGTACTGAAAAGGAAAAGCGATAAGTACTGAAAGAACATTTCCTAGACAGATATACCCAAGAATATTTCAAGACTATTTCTTTAACCCTTTGAGTGCCAAACCAGTTGCTGCCTTGGGAACCGGCGGACATGCTGGATATTTACGGAAAATTAGCTTTGTTGTCTAAAATTCTAAAACGAATGTATGGCCAACGTAACGCGTGTCCTGTAATAATTTATCATTTATTGACGGCAAATATTTCTCTTGCTGTGCAAAGTGAAAGGCTTAAAATTGTAGCGATGGTAAAGCCGAAGTAGTTTTTATTAAACTTTGAAGCCAATTTGTTTATAACAAGATATCTTCTAAAATTTAACAAGACGATCTAGGATCGTAAGTCGGGCTGTGGCCACACGTGTGCTGCTAGGGATCATGAGCGTTGAGTAGTAGTTCTAAAAAAAGATGTGTAATACATGGAAAGATGTGCATGTCTCAAAGAAAGATCACGAAATTTGTAATCACACTGGCAAAAAGAACATGTATTTCGCCATGAAAACATTGCTGACTTGATGTCCGATCTCACCCATAGATCACTTGCTTGTAAAGCGCATTTGAATATGTCAATAGAAATTGCGCTATATAAATTCATTACCATTACTACCATCAACTTCACCAATATCAAGACTCTTGGGTAAATCTGCACTTGTGAGCTCAGGTGACGATAGAATTTGTTTCCTTGGTCAGCAATGCAACATAACGTCTGGGATTTCCAATAACTACAAGACTTTGCTGTTGCGTAACACATTGCATAAAGCCCTACAGCACAGCATTGTTTACAAGTGCAGTTGCATTGTTCTTTAACACTGTTCACTGCAGTTATTTCATATGTACTAATATGCAGCCCTCTGAGTTCAGAGTTATATAACTCCTGAGTTCATAATTGTCACCTAGTGAGTGTATAGCCTGGAAATACTGTACTAAGCCCTGAATGGATGGTACTTCTAATAGTACACATGTACCTTGGGGATGGCTAAAACAATCTTCATCTCTTGCATCTTATAACTCCCATTATCAGTATGATAGATACTAACACCAATATATCCTATTGTCAGAATAAATGAAGAATAATTTTGTGACAAGAGCGATTCAAATGCACTGTCTGTAGGTATACTGTACTGATATCCCTCACTTATTGAATCACTGTTATGTAGATTACCTGTGTCGCTTTCACTATAATTAAGCTGGCAATTGTTCTCAGACATAGCAATCAATATTATTCATCGGAGGCTCAGGATTTGTTTCTATGTCATTACATAGATTTATTTCAGCACTGCATCGTCTATGATCACCATGCATTCTTGTACAAACTCATTGGTCCACAGCATGTGTACAACACTTGATATTTCTTCAGATTTACGCGTTTTCGTGTTCCAGTGTATTTTCCAAAGCAAGTAAACGTACTGTTTGACGAAATTTTCGTCGAATGGAAGCTGGCTTTTTCCTCACTTTTTCAAACGAACGGAGACTGGCAATTATTCGCCTTCTTTTCATTTGACTACTCAGCCTGCAACTGATGTAACCATGAAGTTTTGACGGCAAAGGAGTGATCTTAAGAATCTTTTTCCACACAAATACCCTCCGTTTTCTGCTTTTCTGCGACAGACGTTTCAGCTTCTGCACAGGAATCCTACTTGGCTCGCGATCACGACATCTCGCTCGACACATGGCATTCACGTACAACACGGTTATGATTCCAATAAACAAATTTAGCATAACGAGATCTCAATTCCTCTCTATATTTTAATTTCACTACGCCATCATGTTGATGATGTACAAATGGCTGCATTGCCTCCCCTAATACATCACATTTTCCCAGGACATTCAACATTGCTCGTGTTGGTAACGCAATCGTATACAACACGCGAACGTACATGATTACACAGAAAACTAATGCAGTACAAGGAGAAATTGATAGAGGTGATAATCCACTTGATACATTGTACAAAATATATGAAATAATGATCATGACAGTCATAAAATTAAAGAAGTTACTTGCATCTTCGCTTCGGTAAGTGACGGCTTTCTTGTTGTTGTTGTTGTCCTTCGTGCCATTATGTTGATTATCAAATATCAGAAATATCAGCGTAAAAATTTCGCGTAAATTTCCTTAATGTACTTCTGTCATTGCTAGTCATAGTTTGCACACATTTTGTACTAAATGACTGCTCAACTGATCTCTTTAGAACTTGTAAGGTCGATAGCAACATTTGAGATATTTGCCAAGCAAGAGTTCGCGGAACAACGACTTTCGAAATGGACGCTCATTTTCGTGTTTTGATGTGGGTCTACCACGAACAGTCTGTAAGTGGTTTGAGCGTATTGGACCTAACACCGTAACTCGCTTCTACCATTCCTGTAATCATTCATGTATGCCTACCATCGCAGAGGATCAGTTCTAAGGTTATCGAAGAGAAATGAAAATGAAGCGAAATGAACATTGAGCCTTCACTACATATCTGCGGTATTGCCCATTGCACGTGACGGACATTTGCGAAGAAATACACTGGTAAACCTAGAGTCGGTCGCCCGACTAACAAGAGGCTACAATTAGCCTAAACTCGGGCCTGCAAGAATACAGTGGTGTATAGTTAATTTAGTACTAAAGAAAAGAAAAGAGAGAAGTCTGTCCTTCTTACTTCGGCCTGTATATTGCACGGTTTCTGTTTATGTGCACAATACATCGAATCATAAAGTCTACAAACTATTTTACCTTCAAATACTTAACCATGCATAATATTTCACTGAATTCCGTTTTCCGTGATGTGTTACATATGAACCATGGCAATTACTAGCTTTACAATCGCTGGTTCCCTCGTTAACCCAATTTATTACTAAGACTTGTTTACATTACCAATTTACGCGAAAAGGGATAACTTGGGAATTTTCAACAATATATCGCTTTAATCTAACTCAAAATCATTCAGATATTCAAAGCGTCCTATGCATGATCCATTTCCTTCGGTTTTATGTTTGTAAGCATATGATTTGCAATACTTCAGGTTTACGTGTTCACAACTTTGTTGTGTCTCGTAGATGTTAAGATTTCCAATTACAAACTCTGTTTTGACTGGCCACTCTATAACTCACTGTGTAAATAGCTCACCCTGAATTAAAAATAAATACGTTTCGTTTCTGAGAAAACGAAACAACAACTTTCTTTTATAAATCCTACCAGGTATTCCTGATTTCTGTATCAATTTAACTTTCATTTTACATTAACCTGTTTATCTACGCTTTTGGAAAAGTGTTACATACCACGTGCTTAGATTTAAACGCATACCCGCGCGAGGTAGCTCCTATACTTGTGTTTACGAGCAAGTGATCGCCTAGTAATACGATGAAATGTGGATGACCTCGGTACATTGTTAACCAAATATGTTCCAGCAAGTTTCGTCCTTTTTTTTCTCAGCCTTTTCTCTGTAATTTTCCTCGGTTGTCGATCACATCTATATCGATTCACACGTAAATCACAACGAAAGTAAACACACTTTTGCATATCGAGACCTGTATTTCTCCTTTGGAATCAAGTCTTTATTATCATTAAGAATCAAATAACTGTACAGCCTTTCAAACTATATCACAATTATTTTTTCAAGAGCTGATCAAAGTCTCCACCGATATCAAATCTTGTAAAACTAGAACAGAACTATACACACAAGATGGCAATGAACACGATCGTTAATATGGCTAGTTGAACAAAGGATATAAGCTAAACCATTACAAAGAAACAAACTGTTTAACAATAAAAAACAAAAGAACGCAATGGACAAAAAACTTATCTTCGTAGTCAATGGTACTATGAACGGGAGGCTATTTGTTCGCGGTGAAAATGGTACAAGCGTGAGGCCATCTGTTTGCTGTGCCAATGTTGTCTTCAGAAGATTCCAATATGGCCTCTATGTTGTTTGTCTAGTTATTTTCCGTTTGTCGCTGTCATCTTCAGAGTAGTTCTCAATAAAGTAGCCGCTGCTTATTAAAGAATTCGTATTTTGACCTGTATCGCTTTCAATAGTTGCGTCCATTTCAGTTACATTTGAGTACATTTCCATTTCATTCAGTTCGCGGAAAGACCCGTTTCGAAGCTCAGACGCTCGACATCTTTTAGTGTGGGTCTACCGTGAAAAGCGTATGACTTCCTTTTTATGTGTTTTGAGCGCCCCAAGTAGACATCGATTAAGCCAACGCAACGTCGATCTCCAGTATAAATCCAAACAACGCATCTTCTAATTTTGGACTACGTGGTTTGCTTTAAATAACCAATGTAAACAGCGCCAGGTGCCTTCTATTGTGCATTGCCCAATCAAACACTGCCACGTTTGTGCATTTTGCTGCACAGGAAAAAAAGTTGAAATCTAACCTGCCCTTACGGGCCCGAGTAATTAATATGTTATGTGGTATTCAGACAAAGTGTTGACAATGGCGTCGACTAAAAGTGCGGGTTACGGACGGTCATGACTGGTTTTGTGCTCACTTCTCATTGGTTGAAAAAAGTGGTGCGAGATATTTAAGCCATTCACGAAGCGTGAGTTTTTTCGTTCCGGAAATCGCCTTACAGATAATTTGTCCGGTTTCAATCATTTCTGGCAACTTGATTCATGCACTCTAATAAAACATTGTTGACATTTGTGATACCTTTTCTCTCCAAGCTTCTTTAAGAAATCGCTTAATATACAAGCAATCTGAACACGAGTGAAAGGGAGTGTTTTTAGGTGGTTTCTGCCTTTTTCAACAGACCCCACATTATGCACGTGATGAAATAGCTGTGCTTAATCCTGATACCAACGAATGGAAGAGAGTTAAAGTAGAGGTAAGATATTTTAAAATTTATCCGCATGTATAGTTTATTTTCAGCGCGCGATCAAGTACGACCTGCGATTGAAATCTTAGCGTATTGCTGGCTAGAAGACGTCTATCGAGCCTATTATGCAAAAAAGCCTAGTTGTTCCAAGTGGAAGAATCTGATTTCTTGAACTTTGGGGCATGCACAGGTTTATGAAATGACTCACCGGATATCACGTGGTTTGGAAGCTTACAAAAATTGTTACAAAGCTTCTGAGGGGGTGTTTACATGAAACCGGGGCGACTTTCGCACCGGCGCGAGTTCACTCCGGTTCACTCTCTTAGCTCTGTATTTGTTTACGTGATATCACCGAAAAAAAGTCATGCTGGGGCGACTCACACCGGCGCGAGTTCACCCCGGTTGCTGCATCGGAGCGAAAATTTCGTTCCGGCGCGAAATCTCGCAACGGTATCATGTAAACGAGGAACGACCACTCGTTCCGGTGTGAAATCGGCCTCCCGGTGGCCTGGAACGGGTAGCACATGCGTACTTTTCCTGATAGACGCCATATTTACAATTTGGATTCACGCCTGTATTTTATCGATATGAAGTGTCCCTTCACGTAAACACGATTCGAATTCACCTAGTCAACATGTAAACGCCGTCCTTTCTTCAAGCCACTGACATTAATTAATTACGTTGTTTTAGGGTAGTAGTCTACCTCTTAGGAGAGATGGTCACGTGATGACTACAACTGATGAAGGAATAGTTGTATTTGGTGGCGAAGACGTGGAGTAAGTGTAAAATACAAAAAACCTCAACGCCGTGCGAAACGTCCCGAAAAGTGTGAATACGTTTTGGATAGAGATTGTAGGTAGGACACAGGGCATAGATTGTCGAGCTACGACATGACATTGAGCAATACCAGGCCCGCAGGTATAATGCAGACGACCGTCCCTCAAGGACTGTCCCTAACCCTAACACTTCGCCATAAGCTAGTGAGGAAATGACGTCACTTCTCCCTAGAGCCAACCATCTGAGCTCCACTGAATGGGTCAGTTTTGAAAGTGAATCATGGCGGACAGTGAAATCCAAAACTTACACTCAAAGCAAACAACCTTTGATCGTAGTAGCACTTTAATGAGATATGACTGAGGGTACCCAAATTAAATTTTCGTAAAAGCAAGGCATACAAGACAATTTGAAGCCTCCCGTTACAAAAAGGGGGATTGGAAATTAAGTAAAAAATAATTGTATATCAGGGATTTTATCCTTCGTTTGGCCGGACCAAAAAAAATATCGTGCAAATTAAGAAAAAAGGTTACCCTTATGAAATTGAAATCGAGTGAAACCAAGCCCGCATACCAACTTTATATCTCCGAAGCCGGGGCTTAACCCGTATCGAAGAGGTGGGAGAAGTGTTTAATAACCACTAAGCCACCCTGACTCTCCCATGAAGGACATTCCTTAAACAAAGTATGAATTAATATTTGCGCAATCATGTTGTAACAGAAATGAGGAGTATCTTAATGATGTGTGGCTGTTAGAAGGCACCGCTTCAGACGCCGACGAGAATCCTTCCGCTGGTAGTTGTGGCTCACTTGATTTTAACCTCATCGGACTCCACGCTCTTTTCATGTTTCTCGGGTGGGGTGTATGTCTTCAAGCAGGTGCCTTTATTGCGCGTTACTTCAGACACATTGAAAACGCTTGGTGGTTCAAGATGCATCGCATTTTGCAGGTGAGTTTATGATTATTACATCCATTTAGGAATCACTGGTAAAAA
>NC_090892.1:8654281-8679281 GCF_036669925.1 Montipora capricornis
CTTTTAAGCCCATCTTGCTCTTTCAAAGTAGTCTGGCATCCGATTCCAAAAATATAAATCGGCATGGGAACCTAGCATCTTGAAACAAAACATAATAAATTACTAGGGTATGGTGGGGAGAACTACGCGAGCGGCTGATCAAGGATAGTCTAGGGCTGTGAAGAGAAAAGACAAAAAAAGAAACTAACAAAAGCGATTTATTTTTGTTCTTTTCCCTATAACATCCTTTTCAAATGTTTATTTTTAAGAAGTCTTGTCCGGATAGTGTACGCAGCTAATTCAAGGATTTTGCACGACAAAGAAAACACTGTCCGGATACTGGGTATCCGACATCCAAAACTTAGTTGATGTTTATGGCCTCCGTTATTCCAAACCAGTAATATTTTAAAGCTAATTATTGCATTTTTTGAAAATTTAACTTCTTTAAGTATCCTAACCTCAAATATTTTAAAATTTCTTTGAAACTATCACATTTTACAAGCCTATATTTGAACAGCACTAGTTTTACTGCGCAGTAAACAGCGTAAATAGTAGCCATGAAAATTTGACTCACCGTAACAGAACGGCGCCTTCTGCAACTGTTTCTCAAGCTGTGAGCCCGCCAAAACTTGGGTTTCAAAGCTGGAATGTTCGGCTTTCTTTCGGAATACTTCGTTTACCAAAAATTAAGAAGGGCTCCGGAAAAATTGAGTTTTCGTTTTAAGTGTCCGGATACTGGTACTGTCCGGATACTGGGCAACATACTGTACTTAAGTTCGAAGCAGTATCTTGTGATGTTGAAGTGTTACCTTAGGTTTACTGGTTGTTTGAGTATTGTTTGAATAAATGTGCACATGAATTTTTGTTTCATTTTTTGATTCAATCAAAAAAAGATAAATAAAACAAACGTATGAAGGTTTTTGACTGAACCCTTGGATATTACATCGATTACACTTTATTTACACACTTTGAGAGTGTTCTGTCTGAGTCCAAATATTAACGTAAAAACATTATACTCTTTGTCCAGAAAACGGTGGGTTGCTTTTGTAGTGGTATGCACTGTCTCTGGTTGAGAATTTACTGTAAAACAAGAAAACGAAGGTTTGATTATCGAGCAACTGCTGCCATAAAGAATAAGTGACAGAAAAAGCAGGCTGCAGTGAACATATTAAATCATGACAAAATGGTACGCTGAAAGTTAACTATCAGTATAAACACAAGCTCAACTATTACACTGATGGCGTAAAAACTTTCGCCAGCCCCGTTTAGGGACAACTCGAACTTTCACGTACGTGGTAAAGTAAGTAAGTAAGAACCTTTATTTGACTTCGAATTACAGATAGCAATTGCAACCAATTATGCTAATATCTTCGAAGAAATAAAATAATATATAAAATAAACTAAATAGACTAAGAATTAATGCACATAATAAATAAATACATATTCACATGTGTGTAATAATGTACAATAAATAAGATATAAAGTTAAGCTAAATTACAGAAAGGACAACAATCACGATCAAATTTAATTAACAGCTAGTTTAAATGGTGATGAAGGAAAATTATAATAACAATGATATTAACAGTACTGTATTTCACTTTCAATGAACCCTGAAAAGCAATGTCTGCTAAGCTAATTAAAAAACCCAACATTTAGTTGTCGGCTTGTAACGGCAATTAACCAGATAATAAATGTATTGAACGCAATAATCAAGCAATATTGTCTACCCCCGCTTTGTCCAAGTTGTGAGTGGTTTTAATTACGCAACGCTGGCGTTCAAGGACTATTCTTTGTGCTATAAGAACATGTGTTAAAGTAATCTGTTCAATTCTTTGATCTGCAGTCTTTAAAAACGTGTCAATCGACGAAAGAACGCACTGGTTTAAAACTGACAAGCGAACACGCTGGTTCGAAATTGACAAGCGAACACGCTGGTTCGCAAGCGAAGACGCTGGTTGGAAATCGACAAGCGAACACGCTCGTTCTGTCCGAAAATTTGTAGGTATAACCCTATTCCTTGATCAGCCGCTGCTTATTCAATTTACAAACACGTAATGCAACTACAAGCGGCTCCAATAATACACAAACCACACGGTGGAAGCGACCCATGCAAAAACGTGACATCACTACCCAAATATGGAGTATTACTTACACCCAAAGATGAGCTTTTTCTTCTATACTCACGTACGGCTCTATGATTTGCCAACTCGACGGCCGACCCTCTGGGATCGGCCGCCTCGTTGGCAATCAATAAACAGGGCCAAATGATATCAAGAATGCGAGTTTTAATAATACAAGCTAAGTGAATAACGAATTCAAAGTCACTTCAAATCATCATGTAAGTGTTGATTGACGATTCGACGACTGAAAAAACTGCAGTTCAAAACCGGAGTTTCGCAAATGAATGGTTTTCCCGCGTCAACACTAGGCTAATTGGTTAAATTCCATCGGATGATGAAGCAAGAACCAATCAGCTGTAGGGCTGATAATGCATTAGCAGCCCGCTGTCAGTCTTTTGCGGCCCGCTGAGCGTGTGTTTTGAAGAGGCCGATTTTCTATTTAGCAGTGTATATTGATAATAATTGTGCATAACAGCCAGAAGTCAGGCTACTTAGCCAAAAGCTGGAGCCCCACTCATACTCAAACAAGATACCACCATGCACTTTTTGAGCTCTCAGCTTTCATTCTCATCTGGCACACTTCAATTCTGACTGAAAGGTGACGCCCTTTTCAAGAGGTCTACAATTTACCTTAAACATAACAATTTTTGTACAATATCACACTTCAGCACAGCTTGGCTTGGTTTGCCTTAAAAGACCAGAAAGTGCCCTTGTTCGAAAAGAAAGATTTTCAAAACATTTTTCACGATGCACCAACGCTTGTCAATCGAAACTTGCCGTCGGATTGTTCAAATTTCTTGTCTTTCTTAAATGTCTTCCTCGTTTTGTAAATGTAACATCCAACTGGATGCCATCTTGCAGTCGAGTTCCTTGAGTTTCAAATTAAAAAGTATGATACTACCATGTATAAAGAGGTCTTTTTGTGTAATGAATGTGGCGTTAAGTTAATTATAGCTTGGCCTAATAAGTTAGTTGCTGGACAACGGACCCGGGGATAACAAGAAGGATTTGAGCCTATGACGTTTGAAACACTGGTCGAATCCTCTACAAATGGAGCGTTTTTACTCACGTGACCAGCAGCCATATTGGATTACTGATACAAAAGCAAATATTTGCATAAAAATGGAGTTTCATTCCCGGAGGATTAGCTTGATACGCAATCATGCCCGCCATTTTCTTTGTTTTGGAACACGAACATGGCCCCCGTGGTATCATGATGTGAAAACGCTCAAAAGGCCACGTTCGATATATTAATATTCACACATGGCTACGCGGAAGCTTTATGGTTAAATTTAAAAATTGTTTTGTTTAGAAAACTCTCTTGAGACTTGTGAGAGACAGAAAACAGATTTGACCATATTAAAAGCCTCGTAGCCATGCCTGAATCTATCGAACTCGGCCTATTAAAGCTGCCTCAATAATGAAGGCTCCCATCAAGCGTTCGACTTGTCAGAGGGCTCGACAATTTTCATGTGATTCAATGTAACATGCATGCATCCGTTACAGGTGATGGTATCAATAGTTTCATAACCGCCTGGCCTGTTTCAGGCATCGAGTAGCATAAACGTGGGCAGATACGCGCTAAAGCATCTCTCGCGTTCAAGGAAAACCTCTCTTTTTGGCAAAAATATTAACGGAAAGTGGAATTGACAATTTAGTGACATATTTAGCTTTGAATTATTTTATGAAAGTAATTAAAGCATGTTTACGCGCATTTGCGACCCTTGACCTTCGGCAGACAGCATGTTACAACTCCATTAGAGCCCCGCCCTTCAAATGTGCTTTCTGTTTTGGCTTCTTTTCACTGCTCCTTTAGTAAATGTGCGGAGTTTTAACCAACGCTTTTCTCTCTTAAGCTTTGCCAATCACATTTGAAGCGGATAGATGGCGCACGGTTAAAAACAAAAACCGGCATAGTGAATCCAAATCAGCCAATGACAACACTGGATGTGATCCATTAATCATCTGTTTTCGCTGCTGTGATTGATCGCGGCGGAAACGAAATGGTGGATTATGATTTAAAATCTGATAGTTAGTGAAAGGCACAATATGGCCATTGCGACTGGAGTGCCTCTCCTCTCTTAATTTTTATCAGGTAAAATATAGGAGAATCTTTGTTTACATTTTTTGCCTATCGTTTTTAGTGCAAAGTCCGAAGGACGGAGAACTATTAGGTTTAGAATGGGGCATGATACCTTAAGTAAGCAACATAATATTTCCTGATCAAAATTCTGGTGTCAGATGCCAATATTCCAAAGGGTCGGACACAATATGATGCCTTACTTGACGTGAGAGAGGTTGAATTTGTTAGACCACGCGTAGTGGAGGGTAAGTATCTAGAAATATTTCATCTAGGGTATAGGGGTAGGTGAGTCTGCTGGCCTTTTGAGAACAAGCTGGGAAATGTCGCTGGCCTACTTCCCGACAGATAATCTGTGGTCAATATGCGAAATCGTCGACGGCTAGAGTAGGGTAGGTCGCGTGTCTCGTTCTTACCGGATCAGTCTGCCATTTTGATGTTGCTTTGCTGTGGAAGTTCACATTGTATGGACGAACATACGGGTTGCACAACAATTTTGTGAAAGGTCACAAATTTACGCTACGTATAAAAGGGAAGTTTTGGTCTATTTTGTTGCTTCTATTGTATCTGGAGGGAATCTACGTGCCTACTTTACAACAAAAAGCACAATTACAATGTGAGCCTTTGTTTTACTCTAATGTGCCTTTATCGCTTTTATTTTAAGACTGACAAATGATGTTGAAACAAATCCCGTTGATCAGCGCTCTGGACCAAGGCCACTTTCTGTTTTTACGTGCTCGTACGAACAAGACTTCGCACCAACCGTTCGGTACCACTCGTTTATTTAGTCAGCCGAGAATAAAGTACTGAATATTGAAAGTGCAGTGCGGAATGAACTATCTATGAAAATTTGAACCCAATATACAAGAAAATCTTTTCTTTGAATAGTCAAAATTTTACAAAGAATGTATGGCCAGGGATCACTAGCGCCTTGCCACCCAAAGAATGACCATTTTTTGATGGCCAACAACTGGCTCGTTATTATAAGTTAAAATAAATAAGAAAGGCCTAAAATTTGAATTAAGTTTAACAAGTTCTTTTACCTTTTGAACTCAAAGTGAACGGAGATCTTCCAGCAACCAAAGAATTCACCTACCTCGGTAGCGGCAGCTACATCAGAAATCGCCTCAAAAAGGCCAGGAACGCTTTAAGAATGCTAAACAACGCGTTCACGAAGACTGTATCACAGCTGTATCAGAGCTGCGTACTTTCCACCATACTATACGGCTCAGAATGCTGGAGGATGACTGAAAGCGACCTCAACAAACTGTCCACCTTCCTCACCAAGAATCTTAGAAGAATCCTGCGAATATTCTGGCCCGAGACCATCTCCTACCAACATCTTCTCGCCTACTGTAACCAAGACAGCATGGCCGCCATCATCATGCGAAGGCGATGGAGATGGATCGGACATGTGATGAGAAGAGAGCCATGCACATTATAGTGTTTTGGGACCCAGATTTCCCCTCAGTAGGGCATGGAACGCCTGACTATTGTTGTTAAGGACCACGTGTCGTGTATGCGGAATAAAGCTATCGTTTTAATCAATCAGTTGTAATCCTTCGTTATTTACCGACTAGATCGGTCACAACAGACACCAGAGGGAAGCGGAAACAAGGGCGACACAAGAGCACCTAGCGTCGAACTGTAGAAGAGGAACTCAAGACCCCCCATCACACATGGGGACCGTTCAGAAGCTGGCCCAGAACAGACAGGAGTGGGGTACCTTTGTTGTTACCCTACATGCCAGCCAGCATAACGGGCAGGAGTGAGTGAGTGAGTGTGATGATTTTATAACTCTTATGTTAATGAAACAAAATGCAAACAATGACGTCAGGAAACATTCTCTTATAAGTGAGGCTGAAGGGTTCAATTCCGACTCTGAGCGTTACCTGGAATTGTTGAGTGGTCCCGAGTTCAACTTCTCGACTGCACCCAACTTCCACCAGGTGGAATTTTTACAAAATTGATGTTTATTTGTATCCATCCTTTAAAGTTTATTGTCCGTAAAAACCATTGTCATACTGAATCACTTTGAAAGAGACTGAAGCTAAATGTAATTGGAAACGGCTCATTTTTCAGAAAGTCCAATTTAATCAATCAATACACAATCAACATTTATTAGCTGGGTTGGCATGTTTAACCATTAAGTTGTGGCTAGGAAACATCTCCTACAAAGGAAAAGTAGGAGGAACTTCTTCGTGTAGAACAACGCACAGGAAGAAGGTTAAGTTTGTGTTGATGAACAAAAATTCTCGGGAACATCGATGATAAAAATGTTTACACCCTACAAAAAGGAAAATTTCCCCATTCTCTTCTCTCTCAGATATTAGATGGCTCTTCTCTTATAAAGCCAAAATACGACCTTTTAACTGAAGCAAATGGCGTGAAAAGCAACAACAACGACAAAAGCAACACACAAAAGAAACATTTTTTGTAACACGCTTTAATGAAAAAAGCAACCGGCTAACAAGCATCTGAATTAGATACGTTAAATAAATACCACAATAAATAACTACAGTAATAAATACTAGATAATTAGGAATGGCTTTAATTTAAAAAAATGCTCAGTTATTGAAGCAATCTAAACTTCTTTGCAGAACAATAGAATGCGCAATGATGGATCCATTAATTTTCTTTAACAAATAAAATTTTCAAGATACTGTCTTCTGAGTCAATAAATAGTAATCACGAATAAATTAACACTAAGAATTTTTTTCCCCTTTACAAAATTGGCACTCGCAAAAATCATCAACGAACTATCCACTTCTTTCAATTTCTTCACCAACGTTGGTTAATTCAAAACTCACCTCGACATTTTTTTAAAATAAGCGCACACACCTTCAAATTACTTACTATTTTTATTTTCTTCGGAAACGTTGGTTATTGTGTTCAAATTTAAACTCGACCGAGTTTTTTTTATATAATTGCCGCATACACAAAATTGAAGGCTCAATTCCACAATAAATTAAATACTTAACAACCAGGTTACCTGCAATTTATGTAAAACTATTGCTTGCCTTAAAAATGTAACGTCATGTTTACAGTTGCCAGTCAGGGGTTTACAGGCATTCGCTTCCCGCGCTTCGCGCCGGGGCTACAAGTTTTCGCTTTGAGTTATGATTGGCCCACTTGAATAATGAGCCAATCAAAACTTGCCTTCTTTTGGTTTCACCGAACTCAATTCACACAGATCGCCCCAATAAAAAATTAAAAGACCAGCGATCACACACGCGCGACAGCTGTGATGTGTGCTGGCCCACTAAAAACCACCAAAGCTACACATCTGCAAAAACGTTTCACACAGCGAAAGAGAGTTAGACTTTCCATCACTTTTCATTGCGTTTCTCGAGAACACATCTGGAAATAGGCTGCTACGTATTGTCGAAATTCCTTTCAAACCTGAAATAACAAAATAGAAGCAACAAAAGTATTATTATAAACGTCTTCTTTTTTACGATTCTCAACTGAAAACGTTCCTATTAAACAAACGGATAGAGCTATATCTGAGTTCAAGCTTCGTACTCTTAAGAGTTTTTCAAATTCCATGACCTTTTCCATGACTTTTCCAGTTTTCCATGAGCGAACGTTTAGCTGCCAGTTTTGATAATTGTCAAAATCGTCCTTGTTTTTGGGGTATTTTCTGACATAACTCGTCTGCATGTTATTTTGTCCTTGTTTCCACGTCTGCAATAATTTACGTACCACACGTAACTATAATTTTCCATGACTTTCCATGACCGACAAGTAAATTCCATGACTTTCCAGGCCTGGAAACTGAAATACTTCAATTCCATGACTTTCCCGGTTTTCCATGACCTGTACGAACCCTGGAGTTTTAAACACCTAAGACCGCACTACCAAAAGGCAAAAGGCTCCATGAATCCACTCACCTTAACGATTTTCGTCTTTCCTTTTCAAACTGATTTTCAGGAGCTTCACATTCGTAAGACATCAACGCCAAGTCTGTGACCAAAACAAACAAATCACGTAATATAAGTTTACGAACGGATTATTTTAATGACGTTTCAAACCTGCCGCGTACAGACCAGAAAATTTCTTGATGAGAAGTATTTTTCCGTTGGTGACTCAAGGATATTTCAAGATTAAGAAGTTTGCTAAAAAACGACGACGTTTGCGTTAGCTAAAAGTCCGAAATGTCGTCATTTTTTAACAGACTCGGAGATACTCGGACAAAATCCGAGCGCTCCTTTGTAGGAATCGAAACTATATAGGATTTTCCGATTACTTGTCGTCGTCGGAGTTAGGTGACAATTGACCTTCTACAATCGGCTAGAAGTGGAATTCTTGAAATAGTGTATTCTCGCTATCCTACTTTAGAACGTAAGAAAATATCTAGTGGCTTTTTTTTCGTGTCAAAAGTATTTTAACGACTGCTCTTGGTTTTGCATTTCTGCGAGTAATAAAATAGTTTTTCCGCGAAATGGACCATTTTCGCGCGCTTAGCGCCGGCTTCATGCATTTGCTTTGACTCTTGCGTCGGATGTGACTGGCCAATCGTCATTTTCAAAGCGAGTTCGTGTGCTCACCCGAGGTACTTCATTAATCATTTGCAAATTTAATTAATTAATTAATTCATTCATTCATTAGTAATAGTAATAGTAATAGGACTGAGCGGAGTACAAATAGAGCGTTTTCACATGACGTCATGGCGGACATGTTGGTGTTCCAAAAAAAAGGAATGGCGGCCATGATGGTGTACCAAACTAATCCTCCGAGAATTGATGTATAGTTTTATGCAAATTCTTTCCCTTGTTTCAGTAATCCAATATGGCTACTGGTCACGTGAGTGAAAACGCTCTACTATAGGACTGAGTAGAGTCCAATTTGGTCTGTAATCATACGAGTGAGTAACAAAATCGGACGTTACAAATTTGTCCATTTCGGGAAATCCCCAGTTTGGTAGGGTAAGTGGTTGTTGCTATAGTTTCTTTTTGGATTTTAATAATACTTGTTAAGATCTGCTTTTCTCACATATTCAGGAAACCGCGCAACCGTCCTTAGTTAAAACAGAACAATGTTGGAAAAAACGCAAGACGAATTTAAGGAGGCCCACTTACTTTTGTCGGATAACACTGGAACAGTCATGAGATAATTCAAAACGGTTCGATTGCGCTCATATTGACACTAAAGGAAGAGAAACAAACTTTTAAGTATCATTGAAGAGCATGGGTAAAAAAGGAGAAAAGATGACAAATTCAAGGCAAATTGGACAACAAATTATTCCACAAACATTTCATTTAAGTGATCAAACTTGTGACAACATTACCCAGTCACCTAAGGCGCAAGGATGGCGCAGTGATGAGAGCACTGAGGGTTGTTAGCGTGCTAACCTATCTCCTATAATTAAACATTACTTAATAGTTTTACTCAGCTCGATTAGCTTTTTAGTTATTCTGAGTAAATGTTACCTTTTTTTTTTGTATTAATAGATTGTTGTTAATTAAGTTTAACATTTATTTGGTAATAAAGCTAGTGTTGTTGTTGTTGTTGTTGTTGTTGTTGATGATGATGATGATGATGGCAAACATCGACTGCTACCACGATCACGAGAGCGATCATGACAGCACTCACCTCCCACCAATGTGGCCCGGGTTCGATTCCCAGACTCGTCGTCATATGTGGGTTGAGTTTGTTGGTTCTCGACTCCACTGCACTGAGAGATCTTTCTCCGGGTACTCCAGTTTTCCCCTCTCCTCAAAAACCAACATTTCACTTGATTTACGTTAATTGTTAATTTCAATTTACAGTGTCCCCAATTAGTGCTCCAGTACTAGAACGACTAGACACTTGAATTAAGTTCCTTTCCTTTCCTTTCGTTTGCCCCCTGTGGGCCAACTGACGACAAAAATCGTCTGAGGCGTTGGACAGTAAAATCGTTAAGTCGCACTCTTTGGTGGAAAAGGGTTAAGGTAGAGACATTAGGGAGCTTACGAAAGACGACGCCGACGGCAACGACGACGCTACAAAACAATAGGTTTAGTGAGCAAAAACAATGGCTCTGCACGCTCTGCACGTGCGTTTTACATTTTGGTACATTTCTTTGCCGTCATCTCCTAAATGACGACGTGAAACGACCAAATTCAAGGTTCTGTGGAGGACGTTAGCAAATGACGATGAATTTTCAGTTCTCTCTCTACGCTTCCAACCCACTCATACCAGTTTAATTCTTCGACAGTTACTACACATCTTTAACGCGAAACGACGTGAAATAGTTTCGTAGTGATATGAACAATGCGAACTTGTATTTTAAATGAAGTCCTCGTAGCCGTCGTCGTCGTCGTCCTCGTTTCGTAAGCTACCTATTAAGGGAAAACGGTGACTTACAACCACTTCCTTCCAAGTAACGAAGTCTGTTATGAGCTTGGACAGTTGCCAGAACTTCTGCAATTTGAGACACGCACGACAATTTAAAAGATACAGAGATAATCGTGAAAAAAGAAAAAAACTATCAGAAAGGCGAGATGGCATGGTGCAGTGGTTAGGGCGTTGGGTTTGCATGCGGCTGCTCCGGGTTCAAATCCCGTTCTGACCTCTGGGGCCCATTTCTCAAAAGTCCCGAAACTTTACGGGCTATTTTTGGGTGTCACGATTCCTCTGTATCTCAAGAACGGAGAGGATTTAAATCGTCAAACTTCAGTTATTTTTCTTTTTCTTACCTTGAAAACACGTTTAAAGATCGGCTCTCCAAAATAAGCGGTTAACAGTTTTACAAATGCCTTCTCGGGCCCGAAAAGTTTTCGGGACTTTCGAGAAACGGGCCCCTGGTTCGGAGCCAACTGGTTGCCTCCTGCAAGTTGGGGTTCTTAATCATGTTTCTGTTAAAGTTCTACTATGGCCAAAAAATTAATTTTTATTTTCATTTTTCTTTAGATTTCAAAACTATGTTAACTAAACAATAAGTAACCCAAGTTTAGATCCTTGATTTAAAAAAGATACCTGTTTACTTTAAGTGGTATTCTCCTATTTAATGGTCCGCCATTACTAACTTTAAAGTCTTGAGAGGGCTGGATGAGAAAATGACGGCAACGAATCAATGGTTTAAGAATGCAACGCGCGTGTACGCGGCTGAATTAATATGCAGCACAGGAGTTTCGGGCTTTCAGACTTTTAAACTCGTGTTTTGCATATATAATAAGCTGCGTTTACACGCTGAAATTTTAAGTATGTGATTAAATGACGTCCCTCTTCCCTAGATCCAACCCTCTGAGCTCCAACCAGTCAGTTTTGAACTTCAGCAATGGCGGACCGTGAAATCCAAACTCAAAGTAAAGAGCCTTTGGATAAAAATCAAAGCTCAAAATTTTGCTAGTCAAGTGCTAAGCAATCTCACTTTTTCAAAGTTTGAAGAAAAATGATCATTTCTTTCACATTATGAAAAAGTGGGTTGCCTGTGAAATAGCTTGAAAGTTAAGTGCACTTCCGCTATAAACAAAGCAATTACCATTTACCATTTACCCACAACGATAAAAAATGCCCAGCATTGAAATGAAACAGCGTGCAATGCGAACGTGATGAACAAAAAATGGAAAATAAGGCGCATGACAGTAGTGCCTGTAGACCAGCGGGACACACTACGCTCCTATGCCTCTGATTCTTCAGTTGACCTTTCACCCGTTGCCATGCAACTAATAGGGAGTTTAAGCAAAGACGAGGGCTCTGCTACGGCTACGCCACAAAGCAAGAATATGATTGGTTAAAAAAGAATAATACTCCTGAGGCACGTGCAGCACGAATTTCCGTGCATTTCTTTGCCATACGCCACAAAACAACAACGTGAAATCACCAAATTTTAGATTTTGACGACAACGTGAGAATATGACAATGCACCATTCATTTTCTGTTTTGACTTTAAAACCGTTCGTACCCATCCAGTTACAGGATAGTTCGCCCGTATTAGACAAGGTGAACAAGGCGGAAAAGTCGCGAAATACTTGCGATAGCGCTAAGCTATATTTTGGACTGACGTTTTCGTTGCCGAAGCCGTCGTCTCAACCTTGTTCCCAGGGTCTGTTGCCCAGAATAATACTCGGGCTGCACATGCAGCACGAATTTCCGTGCATTTCTTTGCCATACGCCACAAAACAACAACGTGAAATCACCAAATTTTAGATTTTGACGACAACGTGAGAATATGACAATGCACCATTCATTTTCTGTTTTGACTTTAAAACCGTTCGTATCGATCCAGTAACAGGATAGTTCGCCCGCATTACGCAAGGTGAACAAGGCGGAAAAGTCGCGAAATACTTGCGATAGCGCTAAGCTATATTTTGGACTGACGTTTTCGTTGCCGAAGCCGTCGTCTCAACCTTGTTCCCAGGGTCTCTTGTCGAGCTAGAATGGTGAACGAGGTTGTCGCCGTCTTTGCTTAAACTCCCTAATCTACCATCCTTCAAACGGGGCCATTACACCTTGAATATCAATCGTTGGGACGAAGGCATAAAAAAGAAAAAAAAACTTAAGGACGGTGCTTACTATTGTTATTGCGCATACTTAATTTCTGCGCATCTCGAGAGACTCGGATTTTGTATGGGTGATGCTTGTTAATACAGGGATATTTTTGCGCGGTTCAAATTTATGCGGAGAAAGCAGAACTTAGCAAGTGCTCTTGGTATCCAAAAAGAAAATTGGGGGTAACCATGAATTTTTCAGAGATAATTAAGCTTCAATTTGGAAAATAAAACCACACATTGCTTTGTATTTCAAATGCTTTTTACAAATATTGTTCATTAATATCTTCGAAAAATGCGTGGTTACCCCCAACTTTTTGGATTTCAATAACGCTTGTTAAGATCTGTTTTTCCCGCATGTTCAGTAAACCGCGCAAAAATACCTTTGAATTAGTAGGCACCGCCCTTAAGATGACAATAGGGAACTTAAGCAACGACAACGGCGACGGCAACGAGAACGTCACAAATTTGCATATTTAGTAGGCAAAAACAATAGCTTTGCACGCCCTGCACGTGCGTTTTTCACTATCGTCCATTTCTTTGCCGTCGTCAGCAAAACTACAACGTGAAATAGCCAAATTTGAGGTTTCATGGACAACGTCATTACTTGAGGATAAATTTTCATTTTCTGCCCTTAATTGAGCGCCGTTCCTACGAGCGTCATTTTTGAGGAACTACCACACCCCCGTCATATTAAAAAAGTTGAAATAGTAACGCAGCGATTACAATAACGCGAATTTATATTTTGAGATGACGTTCTCATTGCCGTCGCCGTCGTCGTTGCTTAAGTTCCCTAATCTTTGCTAGGGGGCAGGGGCAAGCAGGGTCCATACGAATGGAATAGGGTGTAGGCGGATATCGTATACATTTAAGGAAAACGCACCACAGAGAAAAACAAAACAAAAGAAACAAGGAATAAATATGAATGAAGGTAAATTCTCACCTCAAAGTTTATATGATCATTTGGAAGTCTACAAAAAACAGCAGCATTTAAAGGTACGTTTGTGATAATTACCAATAGATGAAATATGAATAGGAAACAACTGAAACCGGCAGATAAAAAAGGAAACACTACTAACCTGTTCGAGTTACCTTCATTCAAGAAATATACATCTTTGACAAAAAGGCTGAAGAAAGGTATGGCGAATTCAAACTGAAACACAAACGAAACAATAACCCAAGGGTTGAAACAAAAAATACTAAAAGCCACAAAGAGCACCATTTCAAGTATTAAACACGACAAGGAAAGCTTACTAGATGAAAAGACGGAATGTAAACACTGCCAGTGGGGCTGACACGTTACATAATTAGCCGAAAATCAAATGGAGTGGCAAGAATCACAAAGGGCTCAAGGAATCAAATAGGCCAATCACGACTCAAGATAAGATGCAGCGGGCGCTAAAGGCGGGAAAACAAGAGAAAGCCTCTGATTGGCTGAAAAAGTGACGGGAGAATTTTATAAAACAATCAGCGAGTGTAGCAATGTAGAACTAACAAAAGAAATCGCGAAATTACTTAAAGAACTCATTTGAAAACCGCCCCAATGACGCATTTATCGGCCAGTGACACTAGCAGGCATTTTAAACGTCTTACCCTTCCGTTAGAGCTTTCGTTAGCGATTTTGAACATCGTACGATAGCATGCGAAATTCGACGCTGGGTTCATCTCCCGCTCCAGTCTGTCAAATTTTCTGCATTTTACCCTGGACCACTAAAATCAGAAATAAAGCGTATTACTTGTAATGGGAAAAGTTCCTGCCTGCTACCAGCTAACACCCTCACATACGTTTTTGCATTGCTTAGGTGGTGCTGTACAGGTGTCAATCATTTCAACAGAAACCGATTTGAGTTGAAGCGGTTAAAGTTTTCGATTAGTTTTTTCAACTGTTTCGGTTGAAAAATTATTAATGCCTACTCCCTAAGGAAAGTTTGCTTGGGAGTGAAGTAACTTGAAAAAGCTGGCGACAACGATATCAGTCGCTAACAACCACGACAACAAACTTTGCGAAGAAAAAATAATAATATGATTAGGATGTTTATCAAATTGTTTCAACTTTTTTAAATGCAGGTTGAAGGTTGCTCAACCAAGACCAATGACCAATTTGTTTTTTCCAGAAGGGAAACTCCCAACAAACTTTCACCCGAAAGAACATAACAAGCAAGCTTGCCCGTGACATAAGAAAAAGAATGTTGTGATTTGAATTCTCACCGTTTTCTTTAACCTTGTAACAGGACTCATGTTTAAACCAGCTGACAAAAAACAAACAGCATTTTTGAGGTTATTCCAGTGAATAAGCCCACGAACGAACAGGTCCGGGTCGCTCGAAGCATGGTTAGCGCTAACCAGAATTTAATACCATGAAAACCTAAGTATAGGTTTCGATTCCCTTTTAACCAAGGGTTAGAGCTCTTCAGGCATCGAGCACTCTGCCCCAGCTCAGTAAAACAACCAAATTCCCGCAATTCTGGCGCGGCGTTTAAGGATTGGTTCACACAAATCCTTGACGTGTTAATAGGGAGCTCAAGCAACGACAACGGCGACGGCAACGAGAACGTCACAAATTTGCATATTTAGCGGGCAAAAGCAATAGCCTTGCACGCCCTACACGTGAGTTATCACTTTTGTCCATTTCTTTGCCGTCGTCAGCAAAACAACAACGTGGAATAGCCAAGTTTGAGGTTTTATGAAGAACGTCCGCACTTGACGCTAAAGTTTCATTTTCTCCCCTAAATTAAGCGCCGTTTCGACCAATGTTATTTTTGAGGAACTATCACACTCTTGTCATTACAATAACGTGAATTTATATTTTGAGATGACGTTCTCATTGCCGGCGCCGAAAACGCGACCATATAAATGTAACCCTTTCATTTTCTGTTTTTACTCAGAAACCGCTCATACCAACTTATTTTTAGGATACTTCGCCCACAACGAACGACGTGAACGAGATGAAATAATCACTTAAGACTCACGATACTGCAAATTTTTATTCTGAGGTGACGCTTTTCTCGACGTCGCCGTCGTAGATCTTTAAGTCCCTCATTTATGTCTAGACACGGAAGATCAATGAAGCAAAACGCTCTTGCGCCTGCGCACGATGTTAGATTGTACTTACATTTCTCACGGCTAAATATCACTGACAATAGCCCAATTTCGATATATTAAAATTCAGTCCGAAACAAAAGGCATCATCTCGAGGCTCTGGGGAATAAACTCATACAAATCCTTATATTTATTCCCCAGAGCGTCTAGATGATGTCTTTTGTTTCGGACTGAATTTTAAGATATCGAAATTGGTCTATTAAGGATAAAGTTATCAGTAGTTAACCAGTCGGTTTGTCGTTACTGTGAATCTGATTGATTTACTTATTGTTCTTAATCCTTACCAATAATTGCCATCGCTGAGTTGAAGTTGCCTTTGTCATAACACTCGGTTGCTACGTCAATGTAATATTCGATGATTTTTGCACGGAGCTTCTTTTTCGTTCCCTTAAAGAAAATTCAATCCCTTATCGCACTTCTCTACCTTCAAACCAGTTATAAGTAATATTCAGTCAAGCAAACTTAAGAGATTTCTAAAAGCTCACAAGTTTCTATGCCAGTGCAAAACGCTCAAGTAAACTATAAGAATAGCAAAATGAAAAGAAAAACTGCGAATGTGATGGACGAAGAACCTTCACATGATGAACAGCATCAGGAACTTGTTTGTGCATCACTTGAAGGAGAGAGACAAGTTCAGGCAAAGAAGTTCCTGATGCTGTTGATCAGCGAAGGTTGTCCATCCATCACATTCACAGTAGTGTAAGGCCTCACTTGATTTCTGTCCCTCACATATATATGGATACACGCTGCTTAGGACAAAACTCATTTACACTTCAAAAGGAAGACTTTTATCGATTTCTTTAAAATAATCAACTACTAACCAAACATATTTCTGTTGAAACAAGGTAACTAAGCCTATTGAACCATTCTATGTAGGCTTCTAAACTGCTTGTCCTCTTGATGTAACTAAGTGTTGACTGCAAACAAAAAACACATCGAAAGTAAGGGCTTTTAGGCCATCTCACACACGATACAGTAAGAATCGATATATTCGATCATTTCGATGGTAAACTGGGAGATCATCGGAAAAACGGAAAAAACCCTAGTGCTCTTTAACAGGTGTCGAATATTACTAAATTGTATGCTCTACCACTGACTCACAGGAGATTCCCAAAAGTTGGCTATTAAACTATGTTCAGCGAGGGAGGAATGGGGCATTCGTAATTGTAGTTAGAGGAATCGTAAATATTAAGGCCCGGGCAAAACAGCTTCAACATTTGTTTCAACATCTGTTCGTTTTTGTTGAACGATTTTGACTGCTGGGGTGGGCAAACAGTTTCAACAAATCATCTACATTTAAATTCAATAGGCCTTGTTTTCAGTCCCAGGCTGCAGCCGCGGTTGTGACTGTGGATACGGACATGGATACGTCATTCTCTATTTTCGAATTCCCCATAATACACTTTGTTTGCCCCCCAAATTTTGCATAAACTATTGTTTTCAAATGCTCTTGGGGACACTGCATATTCCCAAGAGCATTTGAAAGCAATGGTTTATGCAAAATTTGGGGGGCAAACAAAGTGTATTATGGGGAATTCGAAAATAGAGAATTGAGAGACCGATTATTGCGCACGCGCATACCAAACAATATTGAAGGAAGGGGACAAAAGACTTAACACTTCATCCAACATTCGCGACATATCAAAAGAAATGGTGAAGCAAAGTTTAAGGTAATTCCCTTGAAACTGTTCTACCATCAAACTTTTTTGGAAACTTGGCATAATTAACATTCATGATATGAAAATTAAAACAATGCAATAATAAAATGAGATCACCGTGCTTTTTTACGCGTCAGGAGGCTCATAAAATGGGGTATTTTTACTGATTGCGCGTTAAAAATTCGAATCAACTTTATACAGAATTAAGTCTTGGTTACTTGAAAGATACAAAATTTTATTTTGAAAATAAAGCTTCTTTTATTCACATAACCAGTATTGCTTCATTTACGCCTTTTCTGATTGCCTGGTTGTATGAATAGTGCACTCTTTGGGACAGTTCCCTGGTTAGCTTGAAGTCGTCGCCTTGGCCAAAATACACCCAGTACGGAACTATTTTCCAAAAAAATTCATGTTCTCCCATCAAACTTTTTTTCTTCTTCAAATATGTTCTTTATTAGATTGTTCTTAGCAAATATCTGAAAAAAATTCGGGGCTCACTGTGCTCGTTTGAGAGAAAAGAAGCATTTATTTCGCTATCGGGTTTAGTTTGAGGGAAACCTCTTGCGTTTTGTATGCGAGCTAATGACGCGAAAATCGTGCGCAGTAGGGATGCGCAATGCCATACTAAGGAATTACCTTAAAGGCCTTTAAACTCATTCAACATCGATTCAACACGTTTGAAAGGGGCAAGGGGGGGGGGGGGGCAAACGCTTTCAACATCGCTGTTCATCGTTATGCCATTTGACCGGGCCTTTAAACTTGGTAGAGAACTGAAGATATTTTTTTGGTGATGATGATGATAACTCGACAGTATTTAGTTAAAAATAGGCTATTCCAAAACGAAGAAAAAACGAATAACAACCATGTCTCTACCCCGTGTAAAAAAGACAATAACAGCCATATGTATTTATACCAAGTAAAAGTGAAGCAAGTCCAAAATTTACGCATTAAACATTAGGGAAACAAAGGCATGCAAAAAACAAATTACTTTTACATACATCAAACTGCGAAATAAGCAAAAACCCAACCCAATGAGCACTAGGTGACTGGCCAAACAATCCCGCCTCACAGAATGACAAAGCCAATCGTGACTTGTTCGCCCGGTCGTGTTTACCCGCGCTTTTCGCGGGCCGCATGCATTGCTTCGCCTAATATGATTGGCCCATTTGGTTTAATCTGGATCGATGAAAACCGCTGAAAACGACTAAAAGGTGAAAGGGGTGTTTAACGTTTTCCTAACAAAATTCTCTGCATTTCTTTTTTGTGTTTTAATTTATAAAAATACCAAAAAATTTGAAATTCGTACCCTCAAGTCTGCATCATCTCGTGGAATAAAGGTTTGTACAAATTCTTCGGGTCCAATGTTGACAAGCCTTTCCTAAAGACAAAAAATAGTATTTAAGCCCAATTCTTCTTTCAACCAAGATAGAGTGCCAAGTGCAACCACAGGAGAAATAACATCTAACATTATCAAAGAAGAGTAAGGATTTTCCGGCATTATGATCAGTGTTATTCTTTTAAGCAGATGTGGCCGGCTTGGCATGAAATTATCTGAACGGGAATATAGCGTATGAAGAATACAACAAGTTTTGAATTCGCTTAATGGCAACACATGGCAATAATTCAGTTGCCTTGCCAAGAACCAACGACACTGCTGACAACGGATTGTTATCAATGTCCTTAGATGATTAATTTTTTTTCGTTGTTACCACAATTACGCGAAAATAAATCAGTGGCATTTGTGTACAAATAGCAGTCGTTTCGCCCGATCAAAATATCTGTTCGCCCGGACGAAGTTTGTTCCGGGCGAACGGGTTTTGAGATTAGGCAAGCCGGCTTCGGGGGAAGAGGCCATTGGACGAAAAGACCGGCTTCTTTTGTGTATGTATTCAACATGAAATCCCTTAATTACCATCTCAATGTGACACAACTGCTGTGCAAGGATCACTGGGTTTGGACAGACTTCCAGACAACACTGTTGACAAAGAAGAAAGCTCAGTTAATGCGCTAAAATTTCCTATTGGACCATGTTTCAGCCGACTTGCATACGTTGTATGGCGTGGATTAAGCGTATGACAGGTGAGGCCGATAGTAACAGATGGTATATGGGTCTATATAAGAGATACTTGATCGTGAAGTGCATCGTATCTTGATAATTATATACGTACAGTATAATTCATGAATCGGTTGCTTTATTTAAGATTTCCAATGCAAATTTAGAGGAAGAGATAAAGGGGAAAAAAGCTGTTTGCTGTATCGGCTCACTCGCTAGCGTGGATTTCCTTGCTATATACATGTAAGTAAATTTTTCCTACATCGTTTTGATCAGTGAATGGCGCGTGATTGCGTGATATGCGTGCCTTGCCTTAAACCACCTCGAAATTTTTCATGTATAATATTTTAAAGGAATCACATGATTCTTCAAGTGCAATTTCTGCATCTTTGAAAAAATTTAGTCGTGCTTATTTATTCCAAATTGCACGAGAAAAATCATGTGATTACCTACTTATCATAGAAGCAATATTGAAAGGCAGATACAGCAAGTCAGCCCTATAAAATACCCACATATCCTACTGGCTGGGATCAACTAGACGGTGGTTTTTGTTGAGGAACGAAAACTGTAATACTAACCAACACAAACTAAGCTTATGGCCACTTATATCCACCACTTCCAAACTGGCTCTCACAGTTATTTAATTTCTAATCAATAATTTTTAATCAAGTCCTTTAAAGTGTCAGTGTTATTGGGAATGTTCAACGTCAATCTTAGGGGATTCGACAAAGTGGCTGACTTAACATTTTACCACTCGAAGACAAGACAGGAAAAACATTCAACATAATAATCAATTTTGACTTCCTTTGCCAGTAACGCATTGCGCGCATAACTTACAGATTCATGAAGAATCAGCTATAGCCAAATTTGTATGTTGTCTGACTCCCAAGAACTAATTGTTGATTCTTAGCCAATCTGTCATGCAAGAAAGTGAGTACAAGGTACAATAAAAAGACGTTTATTGGCTGTCATCACATTTGATATAGTTTGCAATAAACACTGCATGATAGTAACCTTGTATTTGGTTGACCCTGTGAGCTTTCTATCCTCGGCAGCTGCGGTTGCTTTTTGCAGAATCTCTTCATACTTGACCAGCAATGCCAGCTACAAATCAAAGTAATGTACTTGTTGTAAGAAGCTCCATTATACAATACTGTGTTGTTGTCGTCTGATGACAGCTCAACAGTAGTTGATGTCGTTAAAGGAAACTGATTTCCAACGGTCTCACTAGGGATATCCAGAAATGTGTTTTGGTGAAATTCAACAAAGCCAGCCAAATTACCAACTCTCCCTCTTTGTCCCTATATTTTCTCATGCATTAAAATCCTGTTCTAACAGTTGAACTGGGTCAAGCATATGATTAAAGCTAATGCAGAGGATAAAATAGTCCAATGTCGATGACACGCTGGACTAAGGGCTGTTTCCTTTTGTCAGAACTGGCAAGCCAGACCCGTCGGTTTGCAAAGAAAATGAAGCAATCTGAAGGAACACTTGCATGATAATCCCTCACATTCTTCTGGAGGAGTAATAGTGTGTTAATTTGAAGGCGTTGTTGAGTTAGTCCTTCCAAAGGACCCGGTCTGGCCGGTCAGTTCTGTCAAATGGAAAGAGTCCTAAGATTCACTCTTTGACAAAAAACCCTGGGGAAAAACACGTTCAGCTCCATGATTTACTCCTATAGTGCAACAGAATATAAATATAGAGCTTTCATTATGGGTCCTCTTTAGCCACAAATTACTTACTTTTTTAAATAATGATTGTGTCATCTGTCCAACCATATTTCTTAATTCCTTAGGATCAAAACACACACAAAGGGATCTGTGACGTGATAACCTCAATACTAGCCCCAACACTGTATGCAACAACATTGGTAGAAGACAATCATTGCTAGTAAGCATAGGACAGCAAGTCACAGTACCAAATCAAACAATGCAATATACTCTACAGTTATTACAGTTTCTTGAACTCCCTGTTACAGCTTAATAAGATTGCAATCCTTTCACTAGGATTACTGTACGTACCACTGCTACAAACGAAACCAAAGGTTGAAAAACTGACTGCTCAATTGTGTACAACTGATTATCCTGCCTCCTCAACTGGCCTATTCAGTTGTGGTCTGTGCACCACGAGAACATACAAGAGGTTGCGTCTGCTTTCCGTTTTAACCTCCTCTGTGCGCTTACTTGCACGACTGGGGGGATACTGTACACGTATCTGGGTACACAGTCATGCAGGTGGAAACCTTTGGTGAAATGGAAAGACTGGGTGGCCCGACACTAATAAAAAAATCTCTGAAATGAGAATCAGGGGTCTTCCCTTGTCATGGAATGGCAGAATTACCCAGAATCCTTTTTGGGAATGAACGAGGCAACTTGAGAAGAAGATTTCTAGCCAGATACTAAAGAGCACGAGCCCTAGTAAGTACTGTCAACGTAGACTATTGATCTCTGAACAAGTTTTTATCATAGAAATTTGCGACAAATTGGTGTTCTTTTCGTTGTTATCCTTGAAGCAAAAAACTGGCCTTTCGTGATGTCTTGTCAAAGGAGAGACAAGTAACAAGCTTTTATAACGTCACCCCACACAAATTAGGCCAGAGTGTAACACGAAATTCCTGACTGATTTGTTAATTCCCACTTGTTTGCAAGTTTCAGTAATATGTACATACCACAGTAAGCGAAGCACAGTAACTTGTGATGTCCTTAATATGCATCATCATCACCTCATCTCTAAAGTCGTTAGGAAATGTTTCGGTCCATTCACTACCAAATTTAATGGGATACATATCTTTTAACGCGATGAGCAAATCCACCAAAGCAAATTGTGGAATAATATTATTCTTAATGAAGATGCTGATGACAAAAGCAAACAAGACTTGTGATCATTGCTTTGCGGAAACTGTGCTGTCAATTTAGGCAAATGGACATTTTTATGCCCATTGTTGTGTGGGAGATGAAAGAAAATGAACTGAAGTGGGATCAGAGCAAACGGTGTGACATGCGCTCAAGACGTTATTAATTAATCACCTCAGAAGCTGAATCAAATTAAATGCAAGCACCTTGGCCTAAAAGACGGAAAAATGCAAGCAAATGTTAATTAAATCATACTTGCACTATTTGATTGAATTATAATTTTTTTCGCAACCATTTCATACCGACCTCATCTGTGGTTGATTTCTTGATCTTTTCGGCGCATGACTAACAAAAAAAAAACACCAACGAAAATGTCAACAAAACCTCTCTAAATTAAGGTTATTTTAACTTAAAATTACTTTCCAAAGCACAGAATTTCTTATTAAGAGTCCAGTTATCGTAAAGATGGCTTGTACTACCTTATTATCATTTAAAATTGAAATTAAATGTTACAATCAGAGTGAAAATGCATCTCACATCTCAATGTATTTATTGAGGTTTAGCACCAACTTGGCTTCCTAAATTAAAATACAACTTGCAAGCAGGCTCTTTCCTTAAAACGGCGCGCAGAAGCCAAATTGGGCCTACCAATTTTTCCCCACTATGATGCATGTTTTAGCTGTGGGTGTTGTTGTTGTGAAAGTCAAAATATGGCATCCATGATCAGAGAATAGGGAGCAGTGAATAGCATAGGACACCTGACACCATGAATGCTGCAAACTAGATATATTACTAGGGCCTTGGGGGGTTGGGTGCCTGAGCCGTCCTGGAGCTTCCACTATTGGCAGCCAGCTCCAAGATGGAGACTGCACCGATGGCTGGCAAAACCTGACAAACCAGCCATGAGCCCAGGCCACACCCTCAAGAAGACAGACACCCATCACACTGATAAACAGCGGAAAGTAGAGGTCTGAGGGGGAATTCACTGCAGTCGCCCCTAGTTGTTAACTCTGTTAAACTGCATTTAACCTCATTATGATAAGATAGCCTTTAGTTCGAGCATTACTTGTTTTAATTAATAATCTAAGAGAACACTTTAAAACTATAACCTTTGAAACTGACGACAGCAAATCACTTGGAAGTACAAAGAGTCTTGAACACAATAGAAATGCAAATACATATGTTCTCTGAAAATTCAACAAAATAAGAATGTGAATCAGGAGTTGATTGTATCTTTGCCATGTCACAAATTACACTCAAAATGAAACATTCTTTTGGGTGTTTGGTGCAAGAGACATTCTACAATAAAATTCCAATGTCATTTACTTCTTCTTCTTCTTTTCTTTATTCAGAAAGGATCATTATAAACTTGACCCACTTTTCATTCGTGCTTAGGCATTTATGCTCACAAGTCAAACTGGCCTGTTACCACAGTGATGACTGTACAGTTTTAATACATCCTAGTGAGTTTGTTAAGGGCCCGCCATCCCAACTTCTTTTTAGCGGTGCTCAGGCGCGCAAAGGGCACCAGTGGAGCACTATGGGTGACATCATGGGTAAAATTTTTTGGGAAATCTATCCATGCGAGAAATTCTGGTTATGAAGTCACGTACGTCTGTCCGCCGTCGGCCCGTACAGACTGTCAGGGTGGTGGTGGGGAGGAAAGAGAGCCCCTGGGGACGGGAGTGTTCGGGCAATTTTCCTTGGCGGGAAATTGTGTGGAAGCGTTGCATTTGGCAACGGGCGTTTTTCTGGCGGGAAATGATATGATGAGCAACGGGATAAAGAGCAGGAAAGTGGAAGAAAAGCGAAAGAGCATGAGAGAAGAGGCGAAGAAATTTGAGAAATTTAAGCGAAGAAAGCCTCGAAAGAAGCCGAGGAAGGAGAAGAGAAAATTCCAATGAAAAACACCGTAAAGCTGAGAGTAATGGAGCGAGAGACAAAACACATTACAACGGTTAGCGTTCAGGTAATGTTTTCCTTGCCTCGCTCCCTCGCATATTTTGTGAAACTACATGTAGCTAAAGGCCTGCCTGAAAACGTTTGCAATTCCGTGTTGACAGAGATTCTGGCATATTTCAGCAATCACATTTATAGTTGTTTTGTGTGAAATGGATGTCCAGTCGTGAGCTGCTTTGTTTGACTGTGAAATTGCAGTCGAGTTTTAAGCGAATTTACTTTCTAATTCGGAAGAGAGAGGGTGTAAAGATTATCAGTCCAACGGAAAATGTTGTGAAAGAGATAACTGTGCATATAATTTCAGTTTTAAAATTGTTGTTTTTAAAATTGCCGGCTCAGGCCGGTTTTGGTGTCAAATGGTTAATGCGAATATAGTTTTTCAGTGAGTGATTAACCCAAGGGGTTCCCCATTGACGAGTAAAATCGTCTGGCGTTAGACAGAGTAAAGCGCAAAGTATGGCTGGTTCAGGCTCGCTTGGCACTCAAAGGGTTAAATATATTAACCAAGATGGTTGGCGACTTATTATTAATTTAATAATATACAATAACATATATGAAAAATTACTTGATTCTGATTGGCTAAGAGCAGTGCAGTTTAAGTGTAACACAGTGCAAAAAGTGTAATAAGTGTAATACCAGTGCAAATTACACATCGAAATTCTGGATTATGATTGGCTAATAAACAATAGGGTCTGGTCAGAACCAATCAAATCAAGCACGCGCCCT
>NC_090892.1:8686781-8694281 GCF_036669925.1 Montipora capricornis
TAAGCTAAGCTGGTTTATGTGACAATAGGGAGTTTAAGAAACGACCACAGCTATGGCCATAGCAACGCCATAAAGCCATCATCAACTCGTCAAAACAACAACTTGAAATGAACAATTCTAGGTTTTAACTAACGACAAATGTAGGCATGATACTGCTTTGAATCTTTCATTCTGACTCTCTTTTTACTTCAAATCTGTCCATACAAACCCATCTACAGGATACTTCACCCAGTTCGACTGAATGAATTTATGGCAGCCAAAAATGTATTCTTTTGTTTATGTACCAATTAGAGTCACAAGCCAGTGGCTCTCAAGCAACATTTCTTTTTTAATCCATGTAAACAAGGCTATAGTGAGTCTAATTAGCACATAAACAAAAGAATACTTTTTTGGACACCAAGTTAATGCATTCGATCTATAATGTACAGTGTACAACATCAACGAGATGGAAAAGTTGCGAAATACTTAAAATATAGCTCAAACATATTTTCAGGTAACATTTTGTCACTGCATGTAGACATCATAGTTTTGTTAAACTCCCTAATGTCCGGTCGCCACTTAAACTGCTAGGATCTATAAATTGTACTAATAGCTTTATATTGAGCCTATCACCTCAACACACTTTTCCACTTTGTTTAACGGGGACGTCACAAATTAATTTGCATTGAGATTAGTTCTTTGAAAACAGCGATGCAAATTACTTTGATAGGTTGGCTAAGAGCAATTTGGGCAATGCTAACCTCAAGCCAATGCTGCCAGCAGTCTTACCCATTCTCACATGTCTGTGGGGTGCCCCTAGAATTTGCAGGGGTTTTCATGTATAGCTTTGCGTTCTAGCGATTTGTGGATCAGTGCTTTTGTGAGCAAATGACTTTCAAATGACTAGTATGAGATCATGTGTAATTGGTAAGCCTTTGGAAGAGGAGGAGCCTAAGATAAATGGTTGCGTTTGATGCTGAAGGATGACATGTTGCAAGCAAAGACAGTTCTGCAACCCTGTTCAATGTGCAGGGCTCTATAAACACCAGGGAGATAGTCACTTTGATTGAAGAATGCTGAAGGGGTGTGGCCACAAATGTGGCAAACAAGGAAAGCATTTATTCATCCGCTGGGCAACTGGGGAGACCCGGAGGAGTGAAGCCTGCCCAACTGACGGCAAAAGGATATGAACTGGGACTGAGATAAGGCAAACAATTTGTGAGTGGAAGCTGCTACATGTACTGTCAGTAGATGTTATTTGTAAAATAATAAAACAATCTCACCTTTTCAACACTACTTTTACCACATCTTATCTCCTCATCAAGCTGCAACTCTAGCTGGCTCAATTTCTTCTTTTCTGCCTCGAGCAATTTTTCTGTCACCTTGAAAGAGAGAAAGAATTTATTATAAAAACTATATTTTTGTCTTCTCATCTAAGCTGTTTGCAAATGGGAGCAAGAGTTTAATGCAATGACATAGGCATACATGTACTGTACATGAAAAAATCCAAGTGATCTTCTGATTGTCCCATTGACTGCTGTCTGGAAAAGAGCCCCCGTTGATGACAGAGTAAAATCTATTGAGTTTCACTCGAAGGGGTCAATGGGTTAATAGTTTGGATGATATACCACTGAGGTATAGAAAACTTGCCAGGTGAGGAAGCTAATAGTCATTAAAATACACTATATAAGTCTATTACATTATTGGTAGACAATAGACCACCAAAAAGCTATAATAACGTTATCCCAACTTGCCCATAAGGCAATGCAAGAGCCACTTAATATGTCTGTGCCTCACCTGACCTGAATTGGGCCCCCTATTGACAAGTAAAATCATGTGGCGTTACGCACAGTATTTAAAATCTATTAACTTAAATTCACTCTTAGAAGGGAATTTAGGGTTAAAGGCTGGGACAAGTGGGCAACTGGTCAGGGAAACCTTCTCAGACACACATTAAATCTTCTCCACCCCCTGGTCAGAGGTTTCCTCAAGTGCTGTGGCAATGGCATTTAGAGTGTGAGCCTGCTGCATCAGCTGGCAAAAAGCATTATATATGCATCAGGCTACCCTGTTGTCTTAAAAAAGCTACTAATCTTTTGCATTGTTATAGATGGAAGAACATTTACAGTTATCTATCAACAAACATTAAGTTCGAGTAAATTAGCAAATGATGTACAGTTATTACATATACTCAACAAAATATCTTGTTCTGATTGGCAAATGGCGAATGCATAAATAGGTTATAGAGTGCAATCCAGGTTATAGAGTGCAATACGGAAGTTGCTATGAAACACCGGGAAACGCCAAATTTGAACACCAAAGTAAAAAAAAATGGCTGACAGTCGGTTTGCTTTGTCAAACCAAAACATCGTTGAGCAACTTAAAGAAAATGCGAAAAACAAAAACACGTTGAAAGCTACACAGACCTGGTTGAATGTCTGCATGGCAAACAAGGGCGACTGAAAGAAAACTAAACCCAAAACAAAGTAGCGCGTTTGAGTAATTTTGTTGAGAATAATTATAATTAAATAAAAAATCGTATGAACCTGCTCGTGCATTTCGTGATTTATCGTCACTCGTGATGTTTTGAAAGTTCTTACATTGCACTCGCCTACGGCTCATGCAATTTTGAGAACTTTCAAAACATCACACGTGCAAAAATCATGAAATGCACTCGCGTTCATACGATTTCCTATACTTATCATGTAAAAATATACCTCTAACTGGACTCCAAATAGTCCCTGGCCAAGATTCTCCATAGACAAACAAGCTGTTGCCATATAAGACTCAGCAGAATGTTATGACATCATCATCTCCATCACAACAAATGGTGCTGCCTGCTTAAACAGCATGCTGAAGATATGGAGAATTTTTTTTTTTTAGTAAACTGTCTTTCACCACCACAGGTAAGACAGCTAGCAAGTCACTATTGGCTGACAAGAATCTACCAGTCCACAACTGGTGGTCAGAAGAAATAACTTTGACAACATTTTCTTAATTAATTTTGATGCCACTAAAACATAAATTACTGCTCAAGAACAAAACTAGTGTTTCTGCTTTGAATAGTCACATTACTGCACGAATGTGCAAATTCACATGCAGCTGCCTTCTTGGAACATCCTCCCTGAACACTTGAACTCGCTCTACACTTCATTTCCTTGTGAGCTTGACTGAGGCATTGTTTTGGAAGATGGAAGCCTTTAAATTTCTTCAGCCCATGATAAATTAATGCACTAATCAGTGGAAAGCCCCGCACCCCCATACCCGGGGAATGCAGGGCATTAGCGGGGAATTTCAGCGGTTTTGGACCGTCACTTTTGCCACGGTATGCGGGGTTTTCGACAGCATTTGGCGCAAGTATCGGCGAGCAGGGACCTTGAGCCGGGCTTAGACCGGGATTTGCATTTTGACGCCAACTTGAATAGGCACTGAAAGATCACTGGGAGAGCATACGGTCTCAAAATGGCGGCTGAGTCAGTTAAATTCTGGGTTCAATCTGTACAAATATTATCATTTCTTGTAGTGGAATTAGACAAAGATTATAGTTATGCTTGATTAGCGATTTATTTATATAGCGTTGACCTTTTGTCTCCGTATTTCCATTGGAATGCAACGCGAACGTACGCGTAGAGGGTGACAGTGACGCTACTTTATGATTTTGTGAGATGAACCTTGAAAATGTTACCTCCGATGGGTTTCGTCTTTTTGAGTTTCTACATTACCACGGTCTGCGTAATGGTGGAACATGCAAGTTCCTACTAAGGACTCTTTCAAAGGTCTGCTGTAGTTCACTAGATTTTTTATTTTCTTTGCTATAGTTTTCAGAGAAGTTTCAAAATTTGTTACCGATGAAGGGTTATTTCAAGAGATTATCAAGGTAAGTGAGAGAATACCCCCTATAGGCTTTCTACCAAAGGTGATCCCTCTTAAGTTGTTTTTAGACATGGTCCCCATTTCTTCCGCGGATGTTACTCGTGCGTTACGCGGATGTTTTCGAGGAGGATTTGTTTATGTTTCATTTCTTTTAGTTTCAAATCGAAGGAAAACCTTCAACGCTGCATATGAGGATTTCTTCTTTGATATTTTTAATTACAAGCAAAGTAGCTTCGGCTCTCGCTATGTTTTAATACATTTCGAAAATTTAATAGGAGTTTAAATAAGAGACACATTTGCCCTGCACAAACAATAACAACTGAATGAACGGCAGAGGAATGAGTAGAAACACGTCAGTGCTAAGCGAACATTCGCCGAAACACAGCGCAACTAGATGGTCCAAAGTGCAGCTAGACGCTCGCCGCTAAGGCGGCAAAAAGCAGTTTAAGGAAAAACGGCAAGAACGCGAGAGCGGCCATGTTGGTGTTCCAAAACAAAGGAATGGTGGCCATGATGGTGTATCAAGCTAATCGTCTGAGATTTAAGTTCTATTTGTATGCAAATACTTTCTTTGTTTCAGTAATCCAATATAGCTGCTGGTCACGTGAGTGAAAACGTTCGATATAGGGGATTTACTCTCTTACCTTGGTAATTTCTTGGTTATTTGCAAAATGTAGCTGGATTATGAGGCCATAAAAGTTTGGTAATATTAGCCACTTCCTTAGTGAAATTTGTATAGCTCTTTGAGAATTGTTGTGATAGTGAGCCGTTGCAGTCGGTTGAGTGTACTTTAGATTGGGTATGCTTATGCATAGAGGGGAAATAACAAAAGAAGCTTATCTTTACAATTCATTTGTCAAACAGAAATTTTTGCTCGATTATGCTTGTCAAATGAGTGTTTGGACTTATGTCGTTGTTATCTTACGGTTTTGACACCAAGGAAAGAGTAATTTCTGACGTTTGAATAAATTAGTCGGAATTATTATTCTGATGGTACGATTGAGAGGTTTGCAGGTTGTTATGGGATGTGCTAGGAATATGTAGGCTTTGCGTGGGAGATTTAGGTCATTCTAGGTCCGTCAGTCATCGCGTTCGCTCGATTTTCTTTTCCTTTTGTAATTTTTGTGTGAGAGAGTTTATCTTGTAATGTATTTTTTGTATATTGATCAGTCGTACCCTTTCCTCGGGGTCTTGTGCTGCTGCATTAGAGGAAGAATACGTTTCCACATATTTTTTGGCCACATCTAAAGGGTGGTTTTTTAGTGGTTTTTCGTATCTGGCGTAGCACTGTTTCTATTTCCTAGAAACAACAGATGTAAGTTCTAATTTAGGTCTGTGTCAGGATACATTGTACATCTGATGACTGACGGACGCAATTTCTCGATAAACTTTCACTTTCAATGTCTCGTGTTAGTGTAGTCAGAATCTGGTATAATTTTTTTTATTCCCACTTTCAGGGCTGTGCTAAACCCACTGACTAATATTACTGTTTTTGGAGAGATTGTAAAGTGTGGAACGCCAAATCTGTAACTCAAGGTAGATCAATTATTTGGGCTTCATGAGAAATGGACTACATTGTTGATTTTCATGTTTGTCAAAGTTTAACTTGAGGTAAAAATTCTTAAAGTATATTAATTTTGGTCAACATTGTGCTTTATAGTTTTGGAAGTATTCTATCGTCCCAGGTGCGGGGGAGAAAAGTTTGGTTTTGACGTACGAAATTGCCCCGCATAGCAGGGAATTTGCTTCATTTAGAAGGCAGGCCTGGTCTAATGCCCCGCTATTCCCCAGGTATGGGGGTGCGGGGCTTTCCACTGACTAGTGCATAATATTTTCTCAAAAACATTACAGATCAACCAAGGGAATTTTGACAAAATAAGCGGAAAAAGGAAAAAAAGGGAAAAAAATAGTGAGTGCGGGTACCGGTATACTATTGTGCTAAAAATAAAAATTTAATTTATTCTAACATGATTTAAATTAAGTGTATGTTTAGCACCTAAGGTTGTTATCGTTTTCACGAAGGTATTGCGGTTTCGACTTTAGCTACAAAAAAAGTTACGTTTAAAAAGAAGCAAAACAAATCTCGCAGTAGGTAAGCACTGTCTGGCAAACAGAAAAAAAGAATTTTCAAACACAATGGTTAAGCTTCTTCAAAGATGTCTATATCACCAAGGCTGTTGTCAAGAAAGACAAACAACTTAAGCTTAATTTCAAAGCGGATGTCAATGCAACCATATCTTTACATGTCAAACTAAACGAAGAAAATACAACTGCGAGCTGTAAAGCTGGATAAATGCGATCTAATTAATGAACCGTAGAAAGTTTGAAAGAACCGAGGAAAATTAAATACGCAAAGACAAGATTATTTTAGAATGTGATATTGCGCGGAGTTTTTTGTAAACATGCAAAACAGGTCGACGTCTATCGATAATTTACATTGCCCTGGGCAGTCAAACTGACTGGAGATATAATGGCTGGCTATCTTATCTTTTTAAGTATACAATAATTTATACATAGACTAAATCTTAAAATCAAGACGGTTTTAAAACAACCCTTTGATAAATGGAATTTCCAGCGCGTACGTTATTAACGTGCATTCTGATAGAATAATCTCAGCTAAAAATTATTTACTTATCTGAAAGATGTACATCATCCAAGCATAACATTTTCAAATATCAGCTGAATCGAGACAAAGGGTGCCCAACCCAGTTCTAAGGTACTGTACATTCTCCTAGAATAATTCTCTCACCTTTTGGAAGCATCATTTTTTTTCCGCGTTTCGTCATGGGACGAAGTAGTCTCCCCCGCAGCATCGTCACGCAACGGTAGGAGCGTTGCGTGACGACACTAAGAACGGCTGTGGGGAGACTAAGGACAAAGTAGTTTGAAATTTGGGTTTTTTCCGAAGATGTCACTGAGTAATCGTGTTGTTTCGTCGAAAAATTCTTTTAACGATAACATTGACTCTCCATTTTGACATTAGTTAATTACAATTGTATGTAAGCTTCCACGAATCTCCCGTAGAATAAGCAGCTCAACGAAGGACTTAGGTTCGTTTCCCGATGTGAACAAACGAAATTTCTCGAGTATTCCCGATTGCAGCGAAATGCAGCTCTTAAATAATTTTTTGACAATTTTTCCCCTTTTCAGGTCTTTCGTGATCACATTTACAAATGATCTTTCATGATCACATTTGCAAATGTCATTTGCAAATGTCAGTTGTCGGCCTTCGGCCTCATTGAACTATCACCTCATAGAAATTAATCGAGAGCTCCTAATCTAATTGTGAATAATTATTTAAAATTCTCAACCTCCGATAATGCATTTCGCGTGCTCTGATTGGTTCACTCAATCTCGATTATCAGCTCATACACCTTAGTTTGACTTTATATGGTAAATGATTGCGTTAAGCGTTAAGCGTTGCGTCGCCGGAAAGCGAAAATTTCCTTTGAATAAAGCCAAAAAAGAAAACAAAACTTTTTTTGTGGAAAGTTTGGATCAATTCTGATGTTTGGAAATACGCGAAAAGGCAAGAAATGTTTTTTTTTAAAGAGCCTGCGTCTGTTTGACCACAAGGTATTACACAACATCGCATCTTCATCAAGTTTTCTCGATTTCGTCCGGATTTTCTCGCTTTTTTCGCTAGTA
>NC_090892.1:8699281-8701781 GCF_036669925.1 Montipora capricornis
AGATGCACACGCAGGTATAAATATAAATGTAGGCTAATTTTACCGACTCCGTGTAACCTAGTGTTCTGTGTGCGAATAAAAGGCCCATTAACGGAACATTTGATATAACAAACAAACCTAGTATGTAAATCAGCGTAAGTTTTGACGTACTGTGTTTTGACATATTTCGCATCGATATGGCGTTTTCTTGACTAATTATCATTCGACGGTGCCTTCTGACTTCCAAGTAGATTCTAGAATATGCCGACAAAGTGACGAGTAAACAAGATGACAGGAAGGTAGCTGTTATTGCATTGAATATTCTCAAATCGATCACGAACCACAGCCCCACTGTAGTTATAACTACAAACCACAGAATAATAACGGTGACCAGTGTCCGGAAGTTCGTAATGATTTCCTTGCGCCGGAGACTGAAGCGCAGCTCGAGATAACGTTCAACGCTTATGGCTGCCAGTGTCAAGGCTGATATACCATAGCAAAGCCGGAACGTGATTTCCGAAGTTACTCTTGTAGCGCAATATATGTTCAGATTACCTTGTATTTCCCCAATTTTGTGCGCCACAAAAGAAGGTTGAGCTATTAAGCCCACTGTAAGGTCAGCCATGGCCAAGGAGCAAAGTAATGTGTAAGCAGGACAATGAAGCGAGGGCGTCATTTTGTACGTCAAGATTGTGAGAGAGTTCCCCAGTATGGCGGTCAAGGAGAAAACGGAGTTGACTAAAGCTGCTAGAATGTTTGTGACATGTAGGAAAGCAGAGCTGGCCATGTTAACGTCCAATTCGAAACAGCTGAATGCGGGGTCCAGTTTTGTCGTCAGGTTTGCCATATTCGAGCTTTCATGAAGATTATCTGCGGCGGCACTGCTCAAGGAAGATAGGAAACTGAACACAACCAAAGAGCAATGTGGATTCTCAAAATTCTCAAATAAGAGAATCACCTGGCTTGTGAGACACAAGCCAGGTGTCGCAGGAATCCCGCAGCGATAAGATAATAAAACAGCTCGCTTTGGGCTTACGTTCTTGTTAACATAGCAAACACATAACCGATCGAGATTGCTTTACTTTTATATGGAAGATTTGTCAATCAGCTGTCTACACACACAGATCTCTGTCCAATGACAGACTGCCAGCGAAACCCATTGTTTCCTTTTTCCAGTATGAATATTACATGGAACTTTAACAACCCTAATCATTGTAATTATCAGTTATGTCTCTGTTTTCCTATATTGTATTACTTACTTTAGAGAGCCACTGGTTTGCTAGTAGATTTACATTATTTTGTGTTACCCTCGATACATAAAGACGTTCCTTACTTACCTACCCACCTACCTTGGCTACCTACGCTTTTAGTGTTAGATGTTTATGCCTACAAGTGCAATGATATATGTTGTCGGTCAAATCCGGAGTCAGGTTGCAATTGAATACGTTTTTAGCTAAGCTAAATTGATGATCCTCATTTTACCTATGGTTGAATAACACCCAACGACTAATTTGTTGTAAATTGTATTATTATACCCCAGTTAATGAAAATAAATGTTATTAAGGCATTTTCTGGTGTTTTTCAGTGTTGCTGGGAAAACATTATCTGTTCCTTTTTCCCAGCAAGACATACAAGAAATTTCCCAGCCAGCTAGATAAAATTGGTTGGTTTGCCAGCCAGCTGATCAAATTTATTTCCCAGCCAGGAATTCCGCGCGCTTTCAAATCCCTCGATCCAAAACGACCGGACAAAAGCGACAAAACCGGGACAAAACAGGTTTTTTTCCGCAAGCGCAATCACTCTGACCAGCCGTCGTATGTTTGTGAGTACTCTCTGGAGAGGGAACGGTTCCTTTTTTTTTAGTCGTCCTCAGTCTTCAGAGTTTCTACAGCCAGCTCGGGTTGAAATGCTAGAAAAAGTCAGTAATTCCCAGGCAAAACCTCTATCAATAACAAAATTTCCCAGCCAACTATTGGAAACACCTCTATTTTTGCCAGCCAGCAAGATTCTTCTTTGGGAACAGATAATGTGAGGAACAGATTCGTTCGGTGCCCCTGGAATAAGCCCTCTACCTAGGCCTGGCTAGTTTAAATCAGCTATCAACCTCCCAAATAGGACTGAAAACACCTATAACTTGCCCTCAAGCTATCACTGTCTTATGATCTCAACACATCGTCATGTTTCGTATCATCTTATCGGTTCAGTGTCGGTTTCTGTATTCATACACCTATCCATTCAGTCCGGCTCAACAACATCGTAAGGGAACAAAGAACTGTACTATGCAGTATGCACTTACCCGTACTCGAACTTGGACCCTCTAGATCGCAACGACGAACGTGCTCAACCCAACACAGTTCTTTTCATTATTTACTGTTGAAGTAAATTGATATCCATGTATAATAACCAAAACTAATCCTAACCTGACCCTAATTTTTCTAGGCTTAATTTAGGCTCCAAAAAAAGTCCTTCAGTTCATCTGAGTGCGTATTCAACTTAGGCAAAACGAGGTCGCATCTCAAAT
>NC_090892.1:8714281-8729281 GCF_036669925.1 Montipora capricornis
ATGAGTTGGAGAAAATGTTATTAAATGTATACCTGTTGTGTGAAAACGGAAAACGGTAAAAGAACAAAAAAATAAGTAGGAGTACGAGAATTGAAGTTCTTGAAATTACAGCCAAAAAATGGAATAATTTGATTTGCCTACAGTTGATGTTTGCATTTGTAAAGAGAAAGATAAGTAGGGTAGAAAAAGAGGCCCTTTAATTAAGGAAAAAAGAGAACATGCGGACGGATCACAGAAACATAGAGTGATGCGAAGCAGGAAAGTTAAGCGGAATTAAGACAAAGAACTGGCCTTCAGACACCTGACGAAGCATATCGGCGAATAAGTTATCGTAGCCATCTGAAGAAAAATCACGGAAATTGAAGAGCTGCTAAATCAGGGTCTGTCAGTACACTGCCAGTGAACGAAAATAAACACACCTGTAGCGATAAAGAAATAAGACGTCCAAGGGCATTTCCCATAATCTTCTCACAATGGCAAGGAAAATACCATGTAAACGATCCACATAATCAGCCCGCATACTGAAATCGCTGTCACCATTGTTTTTACGTACATCCTACATTGTGCTTATCTTAAACTTTTGCGTTGGTCCGCTTCCGGCCTCTTTTTCTCTGCTGCTGTTGCTGTGTTTGATGAGATCGATGTGCGCGACCTTTTTCTGTTTAGCGTGAAGGCCGGTTTACTCTGAAATATGCATCAAAAATCGAAGAATCTTAGCCACATTGAAGCTGGAGGAAAGCTAGAACTTGTGAGAGATCGACAGCTGTGACAGGAAAAAACTGGCGTCCTCTGATTGGCCAATTTTGGAGAAAGGTGTTGGGGCGGAGTTCCCTCGTCTGATACAATAGGCATTTCTCGAGGTGCTGTTTTCCTAAACATTAATTTTTGCCTTGAAGATAGCAATGTAAAGATTATCATTCAAAGGCGCCTTGCTTGATTGCAATCAAATTGACAGCAGCGAGATAATCCTATTTCCAACAAACCAGTTTTGGTGAATTTTACAATTCGAAATATTTCTACCATGAGAGCCTTTTCCACGCGGTTGCACAAAGATTTTAGTTAGCGCTTTCGATAGTGCGCTGACAAGAAGCTGACAAAGCACTTTCTTCAATAATAAATGAAATATTCCAGTAGCCACATTTAATACAATGGATGGGACATCTGCGCCGTAATCGGAAAGCGCTACATCCAAATATATCTTGTTTTGGTCTCAAAATAATTGGGTGAATTTACAAATATAACTGGACTTTGTAATTTAAAAATTTACAAACTGAATTTTAGGAGAATCATTCGTTGCTATTAGTACCACGGTAGTTTTGACACCTTATGTGACCGATAAAAACCCCCACAAAACACCACACACCTTTCATGAAACGGATAACGACGATATGAAAGCTGTAACAGGTACTAATCGCTTAAATAGAAATCAACACTTACCCTTTATTAAAACCAGGCGATCGACAGAAGAAATTATTTTGTGTACCTCTAATTTCGGGAAAAAACGACGAGAACACAAGAACTGACTATGACCATGACGTGTGGATGACGTAGAATGTGGCCACTAAAATAAGCCGTTTTATTTCCTATTTACAGACACTAGCCAATGATAACAAACGATACCTTTCTGGATACGAGAAAAAGCAAACGGTCCCCACATTATAAGTACGAGCAGATGGTCAGACTTAAAACGTATGTGCTGCCCAAAAAGCTTTCCCTGGGTGGGTACGTCATGTCTGCCGGGCCATATGGAATCCCTGGGTGGGAGCATGTATGGCTATTACATGGCTGGTCACGAACTGTCCCCTGGTTCATAGGCTCATGTATGGCTATGACATGGCTGGTCACGAAGTGTCCCTGGTTCATGGGTTCATGTATGGCTATGACATGGTTGGTCACAAAGTGTCCCCTGCTTCATAGGCTCATGTATGGCTATGACATGGCTGGTCACGAAGTGTCCCCTGGTTCATGGGCTCATGTATGGCTATGACATGGCTGGTCATGAACTGTGACCTGGTTGATGGGTTCATGTATGGCTATGACATGGCTGGTCACGAAGTGTCCCCTGGTTGATGGGTTCATGAATGGCTATGACATGGCTGGTCACGAAGTGTCCCCTGGTTGATGGGTTCATGTATGGCTGTGACATGGCTGGTCACGAAGTGTCCCCTGGTTGATGGGTTCGTGTATGGCTGTGACATGGCTGGTCACGAAGTGTCCCCTGGTTGATGGACTCATTTATGGCTATGACATGACTGGTCACGAAGTGTCCCCTGGTTGATGGACTCATATATGGCTATGACGTGGCTGGTTACGAAGTGTCCCCTGGTTCATGGGTTCATGTATGGCTATGACATGGCTGGTCACAAAGTGTCCCTTGCTTCATAGGCTCATGTATGGCTATGACATGGCTGGTCAAAAAGTGTCCCCTGGTTGATGGGTTCATGTATGGCTGTGACATGGCTGGTTACGAAGTGTCCCCTGGTTGATGGACTCGTATATGGCTATGACATGACTGGTCACGAAGTGTCCCCTGGTTGATGGACTCATGTATGGCTATGACATTGCTGGTCACAAAGTGTCCCCTGGTTGATAGGTTCATGTATGGCTGTGACATGGTTGGTCACGAAGTGTCCCCTGGTTGATAGGTTCATGTATGGCTATGACATGGTTGGTCACAAAGTGTCCCTTGCTTCATAGGCTCATGTATGGCTATGACATGGCTGGTCACGAAGTGTCCCCTGGTTGATGGGCTCATGTATGGCTATGACATGGCTGGTCACGAAGTGTCCCCTGGTTGATGTGTTCATATAAGGCTATGACATGGGTGGTCACGAAGTGTCCCCTGGTTGATGGGTTCATGTATGGCTATTACATGGCTGGTCACAAAGTGTCCCCTGGTTGATGGGTTCATGTATGGCTATGACATGGCTGGTCACAAAGTGTCCCCTGGTTGATGGGTTCATGTATGGCTATGACATGGCTGGTCACGAAGTGTCCCCTGGTTGATGGGTTCATGTATGGCTGTGACATGGCTGGTCACGAAGTGTCCCCTGGTTGATGGGTTCATGTATGGCTGTGATATGGCTGGTCACGAAGTGTCCCCTGGTTGATGGGTTCATGTATGGCTATGACATGGCTGGTCAAAAAGTGTCCTAGGCTTCATAGGCTCATGTATGGCTATGACATGGCTGGTCACGAAGTGTCCCCTGGTTGATGGGTTCATGTATGGCTATGACATGGCTGGTCACGAAGTGTCCCCTGGTTGATGGGTTCATGTATGGCTATGACATGGCTGGTCACGAAGTGTCCCCTGGTTGATGGGTTCATGTATGGCTGTGACATGGCTGGTCACGAAGTGTCCCCTGGTTGATGGGTTCATGTATGGCTGTGATATGGCTGGTCACGAAGTGTCCCCTGGTTGATGGGTTCATGTATGGCTATGACATGGCTGGTCACGAAGTGTCCCCTGGTTGATGGGTTCATGTATGGCTATGACATGGCTGGTCACGAAGTGTCCCCTGGTTGATGGGTTCATGTATGGCTATGACATGGCTGGTCACAAAGTGTCCCCTGGTTGATGTGTTCATGTATGGTTATGACATGGCTGGTCACTAAGTGTCTCCTGGTTAATAGACTCATTTATGGCTATGACATGACTGGTCACGAAGTGTCCCCTGTTTCATGGGCTCATGTATGGCTATGATATGCCTAGTCACGAAGTGTTCACTGGTTGATAAGCTCCTGTATGACTATTACATGGCTGCTCACGAAGTGTCCCCTGGTTCATGGGTTTATGTATGGCTGTGACATGGCTGGTCACGAAGTGTCCCCTGGTTCATGGGTTCATGTATGGCTGTGACATGGCTGGTCACGAAGTGTCCCCTGGTTAATAGACTGATTTATGGCTATGACGTGACTGGCCACGAAGTGTCCCCTGGTTGATGGGCTCGTATATGGCTATGACATTGCTGGTCCTGAAGTGTCCCCTGGTTAATGGGTTCATGTATGGCTGTGACATGCTGGTCACAAAGTGTCCCCTGGTTGATGGGTGCATATCTGGCTGTGATATGGCTAGTCACTAAGTCTATCCTGGTTAATGGGCTCATTTATGGCTATGACATGGCTGGTCACGAAGTGTCCCCTGGTTGATGGGCTCATATATGGCTATGACATGTCTAGTCACGAAGTGTTCCCTAGTTAATAGGCTCAAGTATGGCTATCACATGGCTCGTTACGAAGTGTCCCCTCTTTCATGGGCTCATGTATGGCTATGATATGGCTAGTCACGAAGTGTTCACTGGTTGATAAGCTCTTGTATGACTATCACATGGCTGCTCACAAAGAGTCCCCTGGTTGATGAGTTCATGTATGGCTATGACATGGCTGGTCACGAAGTTTCCCCTGGTTGATAGGTTTATGTATGGCTATGACATCGCTGGTCACGAAGTGTCCCCTTGCTGTTGGACTCATATGGGTATGACATGGCTGGTCACGAAGTTTCCCCTTGTTGATAGGCTCATATATGGCTATGAAATGGCTGGTCACGAAGTTTCCCCTTGTTAAAGGGTTCATGTATGGCTATGACACGGCTGGTCACAAAATGTCCCCTCCTTCATAGGCTCATGTATGGCTATGACATGGCTGGTCATGAAGTGTCCCCTAGTTGATGGGTTCATGTATGGCCATGACATGGCTGATCACGAAGTGTCCCCTGGTTGATGGGTTCATGAATAGCTGTGACATGCCTGGTCTTGAAGTGTCCCCTGGATTATGGGCTCAATTATGGCTATGACATGACTGGTCACGTACTGTCCCCTGGTTGATGAGCTCATGTAGGGCTATCACATACCTGGTCACGAAGTGTCCCCTGTTTGATGGGCTCATGTATGGCTATGACATGGCTGGTCACGAAGTGTCCCCTGGTTGATGGGTTCATGTATGGCTATGACATGGCTGGTCACGAAGTGTCCCCTGGTTGATGGGTTCATGTATGGCTGTGACATGGCTGGTCACGAAGTGTCCCCTGGTTGATGGGTTCATGTATGGCTGTGATATGGCTGGTCACGAAGTGTCCCCTGGTTGATGGGTTCATGTATGGCTATGACATGGCTGGTCACGAAGTGTCCCCTGGTTGATGGGTTCATGTATGGCTATGACATGGCTGGTCACAAAGTGTCCCCTGGTTGATTTGTTCATGTATGGTTATGACATGGCTGGTCACTAAGTGTCTCCTGGTTGATGGGTTCATGTATGGCTGTGACATGGCTGGTCACGAAGTGTCCCCTGGTTAATAGACTCATTTCTGGCTATGACATGACTGGTCACGAAGTGTCTCCTTTTTCATGGGCTCATGTATGGCTATGATATGGCTATTCACGAAGTGTTCACTGGTTGATAAGCTCTTGTATGACTATCACATGGCTGCTCACGAAGTGTCCCCTGGTTCATGGGTTCATGTATGGCTGTGACATGGCTGGTCACGAAGTGTCCCCTGGTTCATATGTTTATGTATGGCTGTGACATGGCTGGTCACGAAGTGTCCCCTGGTTAATAGACTTATTTATGGCTATGACGTGACTGGCCACGAAGTGTCCCCTGGTTGATGGACTCGTATATAGCTATGACATTGCTGGTCCTGAAGTGTCCCCTGGTTAATGGGTTCATGTATGGCTGTGACATGCTGGTCACAAAGTGTCCCCTGGTTGATGGGTGCATATCTGGCTGTGATATGGCTAGTCACTAAGTCTATCCTGGTTAATGGGCTCATTTATGGCTATGACATGGCTGGTCACGAAGTGTCCCCTGGTTGATGGGCTCATATATGGCTATGACATGTCTAGTCACGAAGTGTTCCCTAGTTAATAGGCTCAAGTATGGCTATCACATGGCTCGTTACGAAGTGTCCCCTCTTTCATGGGCTCATGTATGGCTATGATATGGCTAGTCACGAAGTGTTCACTGGTTGATAAGCTCTTGTATGACTATCACATGGCTGCTCACAAAGAGTCCCCTGGTTGATGAGTTCATGTATGGCTATGACATGGCTGGTCACGAAGTTTCCCCTGGTTGATAGGTTTATGTATGGCTATGACATCGCTGGTCACGAAGTGTCCCCTTGCTGTTGGACTCATATGGGTATGACATGGCTGGTCACGAAGTTTCCCCTTGTTGATAGGCTCATATATGGCTATGAAATGACTGGTCACGAAGTTTCCCCTTGTTAAAGGGTTCATGTATGGCTATGACACGGCTGGTCACAAAATGTCCCCTCCTTCATAGGCTCATGTATGGCTATGACATGGCTGGTCATGAAGTGTCCCCTAGTTGATGGGTTCATGTATGGCCATGACATGGCTGATCACGAAGTGTCCCCTGGTTGATGGGTTCATGAATAGCTGTGACATGCCTGGTCTTGAAGTGTCCCCTGGATTATGGGCTCAATTATGGCTATGACATGACTGGTCACGTACTGTCCCCTGGTTGATGAGCTCATGTAGGGCTATCACATACCTGGTCACGAAGTGTCCCCTGTTTGATGGGCTCATGTATGGCTATCACATGGCTGGTAACGAAGTGTCCCCTGGTTTATGGGCTCACGTTTGGCTATGCTATGGCTAGTCACGAAGTGTTCCCTGGTTGATAAGATCTTTTGTGGCTATGACATTGCTGGTCACGAAGTGTCCCCTGGTTGATGGGCTCATATATGGCTATGACATGGCTGGTCCCCTAAGTGTCACCTGGTTGATGGGCTCATATACGGCTATGACAATGCTGATCACGAAGTGTCTAGTGGTTGATAGGCTCAAGTATGGCGGCTATCACATGGCTGGTCACGAATTGTCCCCTGGTTCATGGCCTCATGTATGGCTATGATATGGCTGGTCACAAAGTATCCTCTGGTTGATAGGCTCATATGTGGCTATGACATGGCTGGTCACGAAGTGTCCCCTGGTTAATAGGCTGAAGTATGGCTATGACATGGCTGCTCACGAAGTGTCCTCTGGTTGATGGGTTCATGTATGGCTATGTCATGGCTGGTCATGAAGTGATCCCTGGTTTATGGGACAATTTATGGCTATGACATGACTGGTCGCAAACTGTCCCCTGGTTGATGGGCTTATGTAGGCCTATCACATACCTGGTCACGAAGTGTCCTCTGTTTCATGGGCTCATGTATGGCTATCATATGGCTGGTCACGAAGTGTCCCCTAGTTTATGGGCTCATCTATGGCTATGATATGGCTAGTCACGAAGTGTCCCCTGGTTGATAAGCTCTTGTATGGCTATGACCTGGCTTATCACGAAGTGTCCCCTGGTTGATATCCTCAAGTAGGGCAATCACATGTCTGGTCACGAAGTGTCCCCTGGTTAATAGGCTCAACTATGGCTATCACACGGCTGATCACGAATTGTCCCCTGGTTTATGGCCTCATGTATGGCTATGATATGGCTGGTCACGAAGTGTCCCCTGGTTAATAGGCTCAAGTATGGCTATGACATGGCTGGTCACGAAGTGTCCCCTGGTTTATAGGCTCATGTATGGCTATGATATGGCTAGTCACTAAGTGTCCCTTGGTTGATAGGCTTAAGTATGGCTATCACATGGTTGGTCACGAAGTGTCCCCTGGTTTCTGGGCTCATATATGGCTATGATATGGCTAGTCACGAAGTGTCCCCTGGTTGATAAGCTCTTGTATGGCTATCACATCGCTGGTCACGAAGTGTCCCTTGGTTGATGGGCCCATGTATGGCTATCACATGGATCTTTACGAAGTTTCCCCTGTTTAATAGGCTTATGTATGGCTATCACATTGCTGGTCACGAAATTTCCTCTTGTTCATGGGCTCATGTATGGCTTTCATATGGCTAGTCACGAAGTGTCCCCTGGTTGATAAGCTCTTTTATGGCTATCACATGGATCTTTACGAAGTTTCCCCTGTTTGATAGGCTTATGTATGGCTATCACATTGCTGGTCACGAAGTGTCCCCTGGTTAATAGGCTCAAGTATGGCTATGACATGGCTGGTCACGAAGTGTCCCCTGGTTTATAGGCTCATATATGGCTATGATATGGCTAGTCACTAAGTGTCCCTTGGTTGATAGGCTTAAGTATGGCTATCACATGGCTGGTCACGAAGTGTCCCCTGGTTGATGGGTTTATTTATGGCTATGATATGGCTGGTCAAGAAGTGTTCCCTGGTTGATGGGCTCATGTATGGCTATGACATGGCTTCTTACAAAGTGTCCCCTAGTTGATTGGCTCATGTGTGGCTATGACATGGCTGGTCACGAAGTGTCCTCTTGTTTCTGGGCTCTTGTACGCCTATCACATGGCTGGTCACGAAGTTTTCCCTGGTTCATTGGTCTCATGTATGAGTATGACATGGCTGGTCACGAAGTGTCCCATGGTTGATGGGCTTATGTATCGCTATGACATGGCTGGTCAAAAATTGTCCCATGGTCGATGGGTTCATATATGGCTATGACATGGCTGGTCCTGAAGTTTCCAATGGTTAATGGGTATAAGTATGGCTATGACATGGTTGGTCAGGAATTCTCCCCTGGTTTATGGGCTTATGTATCGCTTTGACATGGCTGGTCAAGAGTTGTCCCCTGGTTGATCGGCTCATGGTGTGTCTATGAAATGGCTGGTCACGAAGTGTCCCCTGGTTGATGGGTACATGTATGGCTATGACATGGCTGGTCACGAAGTGTTCCCTGGTTGATGGGTACATGTATCGCTATAACATTGCTGGTCAAGAATTGTCTCCTGGTTGATGTATGGCTATGACGTGGCTGGTCACGAAGTGTCCCCTGGTTGATGGGTACATGTATGGCTATGACATTGCTGGTCACGAAGGGTCCCCTGGTTCATGGGCTCATGTATGGCTATCACATGGCTGGTTGCGAAGTGTCCTCTGGTTTATAAGCCATGTATGGCTATGACATCACTGATCACGAAGTGTCCCCTGGTTGATGGGCTTATGTATGGCTATGACATGGCCTGTCACGGGGTGTGTCCCCTGGTTTATAGGCTTATATATGGTTATCACATTGCTGGTCATGAAATGTCCCCTGGTTGATAAGCTCTTCTTTGGCTATCAAATGGCTGGCCAGAGAGTGTCCCATGGTTGATGGCTTCATGTATGGCTATGACATGGCTGGTCACGAAGTGTCCCCTGGTTCATGGGCTCATGTATGGCTATAAATTGTCTAGTCACAAAGTGTCGCCTGGTTGATAAGCTCTTGTCTGGCTATCACATGGCTGGTCACGAAGTGTCCCCTGGTTGATGGGTTCATGTATGGCTATGACATGCTGGTCACAAAGTGTCCCCTGGTTGATGGGTTCATGTATCGCTGTGACATGGCTGATCACGAAGTGTCCTCTAGTTAATGGGCTCATTTATGCCTATCTTATGTCTGGTCACGAAGTGTCCCCTGGTTGATGGGCTCATATATTGCTATGATATGGCTTGTCACGAAGTGTCCCCTGGTTGATAGGGTCAAGTTTGGCTATCACATGGAGCCTGTGAAGCATTTTTGAATAGTCGGTGTTGATTCGGTTGCCTCGAATCTCTTTACTGCTTAAAATCTTCTCATAGCACATTATCTTTTTCAACCAGAGGTGAATACGAGCTACCATAGATCAATGTCTATGAGCCGGTAAGTCTGGAGGGATTTTCGTGTTTTTCTCCGCCTCACGTCGCCGAAGCTCAGCCTCGTGCTTTACCTTAAGGGAACTTTGGTCGGCGTTTAATATGGCTGTACCTGTAGAACCTGCTGCCGATGATTTAGAGGCTTTAGCTAATCCTGCTCCTCCGGCTGCACCGGTTCCTGCCGTCGTGGACCCAGTTCTGCCAGCTCCACCGGCTCCTTTCGTGTAACCAGCGGGCCCACTCGGTGGACAACAAGAACAGTTGAACGAGGTATTTTAGAGTTTTGTGCATTTTTTCTTTTTCGTTCTAGTTTCTTATTTGCATAGGTTTTGCATCGTTTCGTTTGCTATTCCTGGGGGTTCCTTTCTGTGGTATGTTTGCCGTGTGTCGACCCTAGCTTTACATTCGTTCGTGTGTCTAGCACACGCTGATATGCCATGTCGGCTCTAGTTATACGTTCGCTCGTGTTTTGGACGCATTTTGGTCCTTTCCGTTTTTCAGTTCTAGCTTTACCTTTGCTCATTTGCCGAGTGCGGAGTCACAGATGGCATGTGTCGGTTCTAGCTAATCGTTTGCTCCTGTGTCGAGCACAAATTCTATGCCGTGTGTCGACTCTGGTTTGTTTTTCTTGTGTGTCTAGCACAAATTGGTTTTGCCGTGTGTCCGCACTAGCTAAACGTTCGCTCGTCTGTCGAGCACAAATTCTATGCCGTGTCTGTAGTTTAAGTTAGTTTATCACAAATTGGTTTTACCGTCTGCCGGTCCTAGCTAAACGTTCGCTCGTGTGTCGAGCCTAACTGATTGGTTGCCGTGTGTCGGTTCTAGTTTAGGTGTGACTAGCACAAATTGGTTTTGCCGTGTGTCGGTTCTAGCTAAACGTTCGTTCGTGTCTCGAGCTCAACTGGTTGGTTGCCATGTGTCTGCTTTAGTTTAAACGTGTTTAGCACAAATTAGTTTTGCCGTGTGTCGGTTCTAGCTAAACGTTCGCTCGTATGCGGAGCTTAATTACTTGGATGCTGTGTGTCGGCTCTTCTTAATCGTTCACTCGTGTCGAGCGCAAATTGTACGCCGTATGTCAGCTCTAACTCAGTCTAGTACAAATTGGTTTTGCCGTGTGTCGGTTTAAGCCAAACGTTCGCTCGTGTGTCGAGCACAACTGGTTGTTTGCCGTGTGTCAGCTCTAGTTTAAATGTGTCCAGCACAAATTGGTTTTGCCGTGTGTCGGTTCTAGCTTAACGTTCGCTCGTGTGTCGAGCTTAACTGGTTAGTTGCCGTGTGTCGGCTCTTATTAATCATCCTCGTTGGTCTTTTACTTTTGCTTGTGTGTCGTGTTTATGTGGCAATTATCCGTTTTTTAGTTTAACGCTTGCTCGTGCATTGGCCGTTTGTCGGCCTTGGTTTCGCTTGGTTTATTTTATTAGCACAGTTTGCCTGTAACTGCTGGTCGGCTTATTTTAGTTTATATCTACTCCTGTCTTTAGTATCTATCTATTTGTGGGTTTCGTTCCGTTTAACATACATACCTAGAGAAAGCATTTTGTATTTGTCTCTTGGGTACTTTTACTTTCTCACCTATCCCTGTTTAGTGCCTGGACTTTGTTGAATTTCTGCGCTTAGGGGTATCACGGTTGGTTTTTTCTCCTGTTTCTATTCCCTAGTTAGAGGCTTTAAAAGCTGAAATCAAGAATTTAAAAGAGTTAAACGACGAGAAGTCGGTGGATTCAGCTCTCAAATATGTCCGTCAACTGCTCTCCCGTCCCCCTACAATTTTCGGCGCTTTTGCAGTATCAGCAGCCTTGGAGCAACTTTGTGACGTTGCTAGAGAGAAAGGTCATGATCACGCAAATCGTTTTTCCATTATCCTACGTCAAACCAGGCCGTTGATGGGTTCTCCTACTTTCCAGCAAGTTCTACTTAAATTGCTGGGCTCAGATGAAGAAGTCGCCATTGCGAAAGAAATTCAGAAGGCAGTGAAGCAGACCCCTAGGGTTTGCCCTAGAGCCCTCGCATCTCTTCCAGGTCCCGGTGTCACTCGCCAAACGAATCCTGTTGTGTGCTTTAATTGTGGCCACCGGGGTCATATCGCTAGATCATGTTGGAGGCCTCAAAACCTCCGTAAATTCCGTGGAGGAAAGAAGATGTATGTTTATTTTTGGTTAATAAATTGTTTTCCTTTATGTTATTTGAATGTTGTTACCTTTCAACTTAGTTTCATTTCGTTTTATTTCCCTTCTACTGCACCTTTTATCTCTGTTATTTTGGGCTTTTGCTTACTCGCTTTCCAATCCGCTGTCCTAGTTGTGACCAGAAGGGTAATCTCAATTACGCCTTATAATCCGTTTACGACGGATTCCTGGTCCAGCTCGGTTAGTGGGGTTCTTCTTTTTTTTTTTTTTTAGATATATATATACTTCTCTCCGCATTTAGCCTAGTTTTTCCTGTCTCGACTTTTCTTTAGGAGTTCTCCAGTTTCTGCCAGTCCCACTTTAAACAGCGTCCTAAATCTGTGTTATGGTGCGACAGGGATAATTAACCCCACTAGCTGGGCTGGGCCACTCCCGTCATTAGAAATGGTTGCTGAGGGCCGAGTTTTCGCCTCTCCAGACATGCTTCAATTTCGCGATCCAGATTCGTTTGTGGCGGGAAACCTTACGACTTGCTTAGACCAATGGGATCAAATCTCCGTGGGTTACGAAAAAAGGAACTTCGTACTGTCTATTATTAGAGATGGTGTGGATGTCTTTGATTTCTTCACTCCCTGTAATGGTACCTTTCAAGGTAAAACTTACTGCAGTGACTTGCCTCCTCAGATGTGTTTTCCAAATTCAGTGGTTTGCCGTCCACTTAAAGAATTTATTACTGCGACCGTAAAGGATAGAATTTGCAACGGTTCTATCAATGTTGTAGGCCGCGTTGGCGAAGTCGTACCACCTCACTTGGTTTTGCCAATTACAGGTGAGCCTGGCAAACCTCGTATGTGCCACGATGAACGTTTTTTAAATTGTTGGATCAAGGATTGTCCTTTTAAACTTGACGGACCTCTGTCGGTACGTCGAACCTGGCCATTATCAGACTACGTTTGACGACAAAAGCGGCTACGATCATATTCGCCTTCATCCTCGCACTTCTACCTTCTTTGGTTTCCAATGGGAGGGTTGGTATTTTACATACGCCTGTCTCCCTTCCGGGTGGAAAGCTAGCGCTTTCGTGTACCACGCTATCGGCCTGACCGCTACCCTTTTTATCAGATCACTCGGAGTTCCTTGCTCTCAATATATAGATGACCAGCATGTCGGGCAGTTACGTTTACATCCTCGGGCCAATAGCATGGACGCTTTTTCCAACCTTCAGTTGGCTCAAATGGCCGCTTTCATCGCCTGTTCCGTTGTTATTTCCCTTGGGTACTTCATTGGCCTCAAGAAAAGTTGTTTAATTCCTTCGACGGCTAGGCGCTTCCTGGGTTATATTTGCGATTCTGAGAAACAGGCTTTTCTTCTCCCTCAAGATAAAAAAGATAAATTTGCGGAACTAAGAGAAGACATCCTTGACAAGAAAAGCGTTTCTGTTAAAACGCTCCAAAAATTCGCCGGTAAAACTACATCTTTCGCCCTTCTCGTTCCGGCAGCTAAGCTTTATTCCAATTCTGTGTATCAGGCTATCTCTCGAGCATCTAGGAATTGTGCCCGCCAAGTCAAACTGTCTCCTACCCTTCTAAATGAAATTTCCCACTGGCGTTTACTTGATAGCTGGCAAGGTTTCCTGGCTTGGATGAACGAGTCTCACTTCAGTACAGGTTCAATTGTTTTCGGATGCCTCTTACTTTGGATGGGGCGGATGTCTTTTTAGCCCTAGTCGACCCGAAGTTGTGATACGTGGTTATTGGGATGAAACCTATCGAGGACGTTCCATCATCATCAAAGAAACTCAGGCTTTACGTCTCACGTTAGAAAATTCTCCTTCGTCGTTCCGAAAATACCAGAGTGGATGTGTTTGTAGACAATAAAGCTCTATTGTCTAGTTGGAAGAGTCAAGTCTCAAAGTTCCCAGAGGTTTCTGACGTAATGAAGTCCATTTTCCAGTTTTCACTCCGTAGAAATCTTTCTCTTTCATTGTAATATGTTCCCTCCCAAAGTAATCCCGCGGATTCGCCATCTCGCACGCTTTCAGATCTAGACCCGTCTCTTGACGTGAAGCCATGGAACTTGGTGGATTCAACCTTCGGGCCTCATACCATCGATTTGATGGCTCTTCCTTCTAACGTCAAGTTGGATAGCTCATTTGAAGTTCTTCTCCCCGTTTCCTTGTGTACAGGCCCAAGGAACCAATGTCTTTTCTCAAGTGTTATCATCCAGCGAAAACGCCTTTGTGTTTCCACCATTCACACTTATCGGCCCGCTCTTGAAGTTCCTGGCGTCGCAACCATGCCCTTTTACAATGATTGCCCCGGATGTCTCGCCCAGGAAATACTGGTGGCCCCTCATGCAGCGTCAGGCTACGGTTGCATTCAAATTGGGCCAAAAGGGGGATAACTCAATTCTTCTATTCCCCGCTGAATCAGGCCATTCTGCTTGGGAATTCAGACCACTTCAATGGGATCTTTGGGTACTTCGTTTTGCCGCGCTTTAATAACGTAACATAACTGTGTATTATTGTCAAGTACAAACTCGAGGGATCCTTTTTTCGTTTTTTCTTTAATTGTTTAGGTACATTTAATATTTGTTTGTTATATTAAAATCCTGCTTACTTTTATTGTGACGCCGTATGTGGTTTCGACTGGCCTATTCTCATTTAATATTTTTTGTACTCTGTATTTTACACCCCTACATTTATTATGCCCTTTTTTGCTCATTTAGGACCTTCCCCTGATGCCAAGAGTTAGGGTTCCCGCAGTTAGTTGCCCAAACTGTTCCTACCCAAACGACACTTCTTTTGCGTTTTGTCAACATTGTGGTTACACATGAAGGAAGAACGCCACCGATCCAGATTCTGAGAAAGTTCGTTTAGACCTTGCTGCAATTGACGACCGTCTTGAAGCCCTTCGCAAGGCCAAGAGCGATAAACCCTACCAGAAACAGACGTCCAGTCTACAGCAAGAGTTCGAGCGTTTTCTTCACTCGCTAACCTCTCCTAAATCTCTTATATCCGCCACCCCGCAGGATTTAACGAGGTTTCTGATTTGAAAGGATAAAGGGGGAAAAACTAAAATTCATCTTCCCCAGTGTAAGCGCTTTGGAGTTCCCGGTAAAGCTCAGAGCCGGTGTCCAACCAGACTCGCAGCTGGAAATGTTGATAATTTAATTGGGAAATTAGGCTCCATTTTCATAGAAGCAGGGCGGGGTGATAC
>NC_090892.1:8736781-8744281 GCF_036669925.1 Montipora capricornis
CTAAACCAAGACTAAATCTCCTTATCTGAATATTTATGAATATTAATGCCGAGCATCGTTCATTCATCTGGTTTATATTATTAGGAAGTGCCTTCTTCCGCCGGAACGAAGGAGTGGATCGAACGTCACTGCAGTCATATCAAAGAATGACACAACTGGTTCCCACCAATTTAGAGGCTTCTAAAGATCTCAAGAGATTCTAGCACTAGAGCGGTGTACGAGTTTATTCCTTACTCGAAAGATGATGGAACAAATCGGTAACAAAAACGCTTGTATATTTGTGAAAGTGATTGACTTCAGCATGAAAGAAACACATTCGGTTTACATAGCCAATGTCATGACCTGTGTTCTTAACACGTTTTTCGCTATACCAGCCATCGTGGGGAATGCTCTGGTGTTGTTGGCCATATGGAAAACCGAGTTACGTAAATATCCATCAAATATGCTCCTTTCCATGCTGGCTTTTGCTGATTTTCAAGTGGGCTTGGTTGTTCAAACAAGCTTCCTGGCCTACAAACTTGCGGAGATCTTTCGAGAAGCAGAATGGTCGTGTTATGCCCGTTTTGTTAACATTCTCTTTGGTTATGCCATGACAGCTGTTTCGCTTCTCACTCTGACGGCTATTGCGATCGAGCGCTTTCTAGCGCTCCATTTACATTTGAGGTACAAAGAGATTGTCACGAAAACGCGAATTCTATCTGCTTCAGGTTGTTTCTGGCTCATAGGGTTTGCTGTTACATCTATTTATTTTATACAGAGAAACATTTTCGGTGGAGTAGTCATCATAGGCGAGCTACTTTCCATTGTGTCGACCTCCGTGGCATATATCAAGATTTATAAGATCGTTAGACGACATGAGCGGGAAATTAGCTCGCAACGACATGTGTGTGTCGATCCAAGGGCCCAAATCGAGCTAAACATGAAAAAATATCAACGATCTACTCTAACAATGGTGATAGTGTTTATGCTTTCGTTCTTGTGTTATGTGCCTTATTCAATTGTCATGATTGCCAAACTGAGATACGGGTTCACGGCTAAAATCAAAGTTGCGATAGACATTTTCTCGACCGTTGTTTGTATTAACAGTTCATTGAATCCTGTTATTTACTGCTGGAGGTTGCGGGAGGTCAAACAAGCTGTTTGGAAAGTGATCCGATGCAACACATCCGCCATGAAGAACAGAAAAAGACGGGGAACTGTTCTGTGACGTTTGCACATTTGTCACAACAGAGACTGCGTACAAATACTCGGAGAAGTGAGGAAAATGGCCGTTTGTAGAGAAAAAAAGAACAAAAAACATGGATGACACGAACACACAATTAATTATTGGGCTTCTCGCGATTCTTATTTCATCTACATCTTGGCTAGTCCAGTGAACGCGGATTGCACACACGGCGTAGCCGGAAATTTCTTCATATACTCCATAAGGCTTTCGAGAAACTTGATGATTTCGACATGTCGATCAAGAGATTGGCAGAGAATGTCAAACAATAGCCGTCAAAACCTATATCTGATTTAAGATTTAAAGAATATAATTGTGTCTACCTTTATAAGGCCTTCTTATCCAACGATCGGCAGTGAAAGGACAATATTTCGGCCATAATCTACTTTATGAACCTTTTCCATTTCCTTAGAGACGATGTCTTGTCAAGACAACTTTATTAGACCACTTTAGTTGTTGTAATTGAGAACTAACACTTAAATAAAAGAAAAGGCAAAGTTCCATTTTCATCGGAAACAAAAGAACTCATATTCGCATAAAATATTTGACCTCAAAAGGCCGTCTATGGGCAGCAGGCGAATTTTCGGACAATGTGATTTTTTTTTCTAGAGGTTTTTTTCTCTTGCGGTGAGGGAGTAGCAAGTCGCGAAGCAAGTCGCTCAAAAAGAAAAAAAACCGCTGGTTTCCAGGGCATGTAAGTGGGGAGTACAAAAAGAAAACATTAATTTTGCTTCAAATGGGAAAAAATTGTGACAATTGACTTTGCTGACATTATCATGACAAGAAAATACTCTAGCTTTTAAGGAACTTAATTAAACAGCATAACCGGAGAGTTTTCATCGATGGCGGCAAAATTAGTTCCAATTTATTATTGATTTCAAAAGATGCATTTTCCACCTGTTATTTTAGCTCATTTCCCACGACTGTCGTTTCCTCTCGTCTTTTTTATGTACTGATTGTCAATATTGTTGGCAAAGCAACACAGTTTCTCGAATTCCCAACGTCCTCTCCTTAATTACTAAACGTTAAAATAAATCTTCACCTCTGTCAGAGGTTGAAAGTTTAGATCAAAATAAATCTATTAGCGAGCAAATGGGTGCATATTTTCTTCGACTCTTGGCAGGTTTTAAAGACGAGCCGGGGTGAATAAGATTTTTAGGATGATATGCCCTAAATCCATAAATCGAGTCAATCAATTTGCAATGCCGCGTTTTTATTCCTTTCACTAGGAGTACGAGAACTGTGTCTGCATTTGTAGCGGCAGTGGTGTTGGAAAAAAATCAGCTCTTATGATCTGTGAAAATATTACTCGATGTGAAAGAAGCCACGCCACCATACTGGTAATGCGGTGAACACTGAAACGATTAACTTAAACAAAAGCATTTAAAAACTATTAGAAAACATTCTGCGAAACTGGAAGGGAAAAGGATAAGGATAAGGGACGGAAAATAGATCCGCTATTATTTAAGTCAGCTCCTGAAAAGAAAGACACCGCGTACTAAGTTATATATATAAAAGAAAAAGGACGGCAAACTTTTGATTCTCCGGATGCTCATGACTTTCAATTTAAGTGTTTATATCTATCTCTGGAAATAAATAATGAGCGTTTTGAAAGAATTCCGTTAATAAATAATTATTGGATAAATTTGCCGGGCCCGAGCGGCGATCTCATCTATCGAGGAGGATCACAGAGTACCCTTCGAAGCGGGCAGAATATTTTATCGCAGGATTATTTAAGAACGGTGCCTACTAATTCAAAGGTATTTTTGTGCGGTTTATGAATATGCGGGAAAGGCAGATCTTAACATGTGTTGTTGAAATCCAAAAAGAAAATTGGGGTAACCACGCATTATTCAAAATTTATTAATCAACAATATTTGTAAAAAGCTTTCAAATACAAAGCAAAATATGGCGTTCTTTTTCAAATTGAAGCTTAACTGTCTCTGAAAATGCATGGTTTACCCCCAATTTTCTTTTTTATATCAGGAGCTCTTGCTAAGTTCTGCTTCCTCCGCATAGTTTGAAATCGCACATAAATAACCTTGTATTAGTAAGCATCACCCCTAGGAAACTCAAGTGTCTCGAGATGCGCAGAACATATGCACAAGGAACTTCGGTTTTCACCTCTCCTCAAAACTCGGCAACCGACGATTTGATAATAGTTGTTTGATTTCGAGAAAAGTTACATTGGATAAGTTTTTATGTTGCCGATAAAATCCTTTCTCGTGTTGAATCCGCTTTTATATTTGTTAACGTTGAGATTGAATAAACAAGTGTATGAATACAGAAAGAGGTAACATGATACAAAACATTAAGAAGATGTGTTGAGATAAGTTGAGGGAAAGTCAAGGCGTTTTCAATTCTTTTTGACACTATGTCACGGTCGCTAATTTCCATCTCCTGGAGATCATCAGCGAAGTATAAGCTGTCAGCAATAGTGTGTTCATTGGTAGATAGAGGCTTAAGCTAGCTACTTAGCGACAGGATGGGAGGCATTGCCAACTTTTTCTTGTGTGTTTTTGGAAGGCCATAGAGGTGGGCAAGCCTTGAGCCTTTCTGGACGAGTGAGTCGGCAATGGACGTTGACGATACTTTCAGCATAATGCCGGATGTCCAAGCTGCCTCCACATTTCTCTAAACATTGAATGAAACCCACTCTTCCATTAGTTTTACAATGGAACTTGAGGAAAACGGGAAACTTCCTTTCCTAGGAATGGAAATCATCAGAAATGGCACCCGGTTGGACAGAAAGGTTTACAGAAAACCAACGGCTGACTGGACTGTTTCTGCAATACTATAGCCACGTTGATATGAAGTACAAACACTCTCTTTTAAAAGCAATGCTGAACCGCGCTTTTAAACTTTCTTCATACTGGAAATTTTTTCATCAAGAGTGCGAACACCTTAAGAGGATCTTCACACGTTTGCATTACCCAGAGCCCCTCATACAAAACACCATCACTCGACAGGTGACGGGGAGCAAACGCTCTCCCCCCCCCCCCCCCCCCCGCAACAAGCAGGTGAAATTCCCGTTAGAATACCCCTGCCCATCAAAGATTAGAGATCAGCAAACAGACTACGTGAGCAACTTAGTGATCTTAGCCGAAAGATAAATATCGAAGTACATCCTGTCTTTATACAAGCCACAAGATCAAAGATGAACTTAAAGCTAAGGAAACTAAACCTTCAATTGTCAATCAGCAAAACGTTGTATATTTCTTTAAGTGTGATCTGTGTGATGGAGATGACGCCGGCAACCACGTAAGAGAACAACATCGAAACAAGCTTCGTGAAATAGCAAAGAACTTAGGATCCTGAGGAAGTGCTCCAACAAGTTCGATTGCTTGATTTTTGAAATGTTTTTCATTCGGTGAGTGATTCCATCCGCACAAAGCTGTTTGCTTAACACTTCTAGTAGTTTTAATTCCCTTCACCTCTTATTTACACTTCATTTTCGCGTTCTCTTATTTTATTGTTCGTATATACTTAGCTTTTACCTTTCATTCCATTGTTTCAGAAACTGTATATCTGCGAAATTTTCTATCAATGAACTTGAACTTGAAAATGACCGTGGAGCGGTCGAAACGTCGTTCTTCGTATTTTTTATCGCTCGGTTTTATAACAAAATGAATGACTAGAGTGCAAGAAAAACGATCAGTGTTCACAATTGTCATGGGCTCCTTGTAATTACAGGGTTTAGGGTACCTGTACCGTTGATCAGGTCGCTCAGTCGGTCGAAAACCGGACTTCCGTGCGGGAGGTCGGGAGTTCGACTCCGGACGGACCAACACTCCGGGTCGTTAAATAACTGAGGAGAAAGTACTGCCTTTGTAATTACATCCATAAACGGTAAGCCTTTCAAGTCTTATTGGATAAGGACTATAAACCGTAGACCCCATCTCACAACCCCTCTTCATTAGAGACATTAAAGATCCCACTCACTCTTCATCGCAAGGAGAAGGGCGCGAGTAGCCGTTATTGTGGTCAGAAAGGCGTAAGTAATGGTACTGGCTATTATAACAGGCCCATCAATTAATTTTTGCGCGATTTTATTGGCTAATTCACGTCAAGTGGTGCATGTCATCCAGACCTTGCACATTCTGTCTTTGATCATGATGGTTGAAATTTCTATTTATTTACGGGTAGTAGTTTTCACTACATCTGCTCCCGCCTAACATAATAGAGAGCTTTAGCGAGTGCAAACCAGCGTCATTTTGGCGGGAAAAAAATGATACCGTCGTCATTTTTGTACGAGGTTTTGCAAAAATGTCGTCTTGTCAAAACAAGTCAACAAAATGGGTCCGGAGCAGTTTTGGCATTTTTTGATCAGCAAAAACGCTCACGCTCACAGAAAAACTGAGCAACCTATACTGCAAGAAAAGGGTACGATTAGTTCGTGCGGGCCATAAATTTCCTACGTATTTTCGCTAGAAATGAGAAGCCAAACCTCAATTCCTTCTTCTCGTCCTCGTCCTAGAATCTAAAGGTCCCTAATATGGCTGGCAGTTGAGTGCTTTCCAATGAATATGAGCGGCACATTGTGATGTCTTTATATTATGCTAATTAAGCGATAGAGGACGTTTTTCGTGTTTCCATATCCTCATCTAAACACTCGGAAGAGTTGGGAGAATTCAAGACAGTTATGCCAACGTGAGTCGTAGTCGAGGGTTTGCATAACTGTCTCGAATTCTCCCAACTCTTCCGAGTGTTTAGATGAGGATATGGAAGCACGGAAAACGTCCAATTTCCAGCAACGTTTATTTGATTATCAATTGAAACTCCATGCACATAATTATGGAAAATGCCTTGAAAATATGATAGTAAAAGAGGAACAGGAACATTCACTAGAAGACAACATTTTGTCGTCATCTTTCGTATCTTGCATTGCGTGTAGCAGTTTGTGGGCCGAGTCTGTCGCCCCTGTTTCTTATTTGTGTTCGACAAATCGTCTTCCCTGTTTCTGATTTGTGCCTGAAAAATCGATTTCTGACCCAGGCAATATGATTTTCTATCAGATACTATAATCTTTGATTTTCATAGTAAAAGGGATCGCTGTAAATATTCGAATATTACTCACCTTCAATTGCTATGCTGATCGATGCTGCCTTGTTACCCAGAACACCTCGCGAACTCGGTGAACAATACCGATATCAACTTGCGCGCTCGGTTGAACAATTCGAGATTGCTTTCCTCTATACAATATCTACCAATTTACATATCTTCCCTTTTTACGGGGCTTCTAGGTTGCCTCCTCAGGTTTTGGCCTCTGGGCCTAAATCCTGGGGGGCAATTATTTATTTAATCAATTTGCCTATAAGGTGGGTACTGCACAAAAGAACAAGTAGTCCTCTGCTAAGTGTATACACCGACCGAAACCATTCTATTATTGATCAACAGGAACATCCAATTAGGCTGTTGCTTATGGCATTTGCAGCAAATAATCTTGTAGGTACGTATGTATATCTTCAGCATTGAACATGTTATACAAACGAGTAAAATACAGTGTTTTCAACTTATTATTAAAAGTAGAAACGTTTGACTCATAATGTTAATCATTTTATATCGTACAATAGGGCATTCCATAAATTTGGAAATCTAAAGAAAAATGAGTTCCTAAAGAGAGATGTTTTCGCCATAATATTGTTGGGGAATACATTTGAAAAAGTACAGCAAGTCCCCTGAATGGACAACTGATCAATGATACCACATAAGAGTAAAGGACAGTACTTAGCGAAAATAAAAGTGTCCAAGTGCTTAAGCCAACTTCCCGCAACTATTATTCAATGGCACTAGTCATTGCACGGATAAGTTCAGATTTAGTTTTATGCCCTACGCTGGAAAATATGTCGTATAATGAGAGAATTACCAAGCAATCGATAATCTTTGCTTCAAGTGATGAAACTACCAGCAAGTCTTTGAGGGATAGAGGGAGCGAAAAGACAACAAAAGCAACAAAACTAATTTTATTTCGTATAAGAGAGGCCATAGAGAGATCACAGTGAGCCGCAGTTAGCCCACCTATTCTCAGCGGGCCATTTTGACGAAGACTATAAAAAATAGGCTCACAAAAGGAAAGTATATATGTTACCGGAAATTAAATTTAAATTCAGGTTAATTTTAATTTCAACTTACGGGACATTTTATTTTAAACTAGGTTGAAATTGAAAGTAGGAAACAACAACAAAAACCCATCAATTATTAGCAAGTACATGTAATATATTGGTAAGTAAATTGGTCCTAGAGGTAGCTAGAGGTGAGTAGATAAACTTAGGCTAGCT